>NC_087210.1:7204981-7219981 GCF_015104395.2 Macrobrachium nipponense | reverse complement strand
TTATGTATGTATATTACGAAGTTCACCGGTCTTTAATATCACATGTCTAAGTGGTAATAATAATTCCTATCCGCACTCAAACCAAATAAAGTTGCTTTTTACTGAAAGTCGTCGGCCTTTCAGAAAGGGATTTTGGGATTTTGTGAACTTGGGCCACGTATTTCTAGGGAGTTGGGAATCGGCATTTTTGCCTTCCGTCCTTATTACGATTCACTGACGATTGAAGAATCCCAAGGGCTCCATCTTTTTCATTCGAAGAATTTTACCTATTTTTGTTTGCGTACATTTTTTTGAAGGGCGGCTGCGAGAGCGGGGGGCTGAAATGGTCATTTCTACCATGGTTTGATCCTTTCTCTTTTTCTCCCTCTTTCTTTACCCGCCTTTCATTGCTTTCGTTTTTATCTCTTTCGTTTTTATGCGATCATTTTTTTTATTATCCTTCTTGATTCATTTCTCTTTCTACTTGCCTTGGAACTCTTTGAAAAGCTCGCTTAATAATTAATGGGCAATTAGCAGCAATTATAGCTTCGTTTCTCCTGCTCTTCCCTAATCCATATTTCTGGAAATCTTGGGTACATATCGTCTGTGAATTGAGACTAAAATGTGCGATTAAATAGCCATGTGCAAGCATACATATTTACACACACACACACACACACACACATATATATATATATATATATATATATATAGATATATATATATATACGTATATATATATATATATATATGTATGATGGATGTATGTATGTATGTTATGTATGATGCAAGCATGGCTATCTAATTGCACATTTTAGCCTTAATATACAGACGATATGTACCCAAGTTTTCCAGATATATGGATTAGGGAAGAGCAGGAGAAACGAGGCCATGTATTTGTATGTATATATATACATATATATATATATATATATATATATATATATATATATATATATATATATATATATATATATATATATATATATATATATATATTTAGTATAGTATATATATATATATATATATATAGTTATTTTCCCTTCCCCTATCAGAGTACGGCTGCCGAGAAAAGACAAGACATGGAAACATCACCGCATTCGTTCTATCTTGATAAAGCATAAATGAAACCTCCGTGCTAAAGATTTCCGCAGCATCAGCAGTTTCATACACCGGAATACAAACTTTTCATATAATATATATATATATATATATATATATATTATATATATATATATATATATATATATATATATTATTTATTTATATTATATATGAATATAAAATGCACACATACAGTCTCATGACTGGATTATTGAATATGTTTTAGGTAATGAAAAAGCAGTCACATAATAGAACAGGAAATTGAATACTCATTCTAATGTAGCCCTTACTAGTCACTAAAATGAATTAATTCTGATCAAATATTTTTTTATTCATCAATTACAGGGAATATTAATATCTTCTGTTGTAAGTCGTTTAGGCTTTAATTTAACAAAAACCCTTTTTATATGAACAGGAAACCGATATCTTTATTGTTAGCTGTAGTACTGCGTTGGATCTTCTGAGCTCCGTATTTTAGACAACGAAATAAGATCATAAATATATATGTATATAAAAAAGAAACGTCCATTTTCCGAGGGTCTTGGTCGCACAGAAACCTTCCGGAAAACATTCCCTGAGATTTTTTTCCCCTCCAAAATAAACGCCGCACCAGCACCATCTATCTTGCCTTTAAAACCGATTATAAGAAAAACTAAAACACGATTTTGCTACCAAAGACCCGTAGCGGAAAGGAAGCTGTTTGAAGAGATTCCAAAGATGGAGGAGGTAGAAGAGAGAGAGAGATAGAGAGAGAGAGTATAAGAAATTCTCATTTTAGTCTTCTCTAAAAGAGAGAATATTTAGATGGCTATTTGTCTGTCCGTCCGCCCATAGATCTGCAAAACTACCAAGGCTAGAGGGCTGCAAATTGGTACGTTGATCATCCACCATCCAATCATCAAACATACCAAATTGCAGCCCTCTAGCCTGAGTAGTTTTTATTCTGTGTAAGGTTCAAGTTAGCCATGGTCGTGCGTCGGGCACCCACCACCGGGACGTGGCTGATAGTTTCATGTGCTGCGGCTGGGAGTTTCATTTAGTATTATAATACTGTGAAAGTTTCATGTGTCGCGGCTGGGAGTTTCATACAGTATTATAATTCTGTACATGAAACTTGATTACGTAGAAGAAACTTCGACGCAATATTCAAATATTTATCTATTATTTTTTAGTGGGGGGTTGGGGGTGCTGCTACCAAAGACCTGAAGAGGAAAGGAAGCTGTTCGAAGAGATTCCAAAGATGGAGGAGGTAGGAAAGAGAGTAGAAGAACTCCTCATTATTTTTATACTTCTTTTTTTATGAGATATCTACTTAGGACACGGATGATGGATGACGTCCGCATTATGCGAAGGTGTTTTGGTGGGGTGATGTGAAGTCGTCCAAGAGAAACTCCCGAGGCCTGAGTTGAGAGAGAGAGAGAGAGAGAGAGAGAGAGAGAGAGAGAGAGGGAGTTCGGTCGGAAAGGAGTTGATGGATGAGGCTTTAGGGCCCAAAAGAAGGTAATTTACGTTCATTTACCAACCCCAATACACGCGTCTCATAAGAAGAGTTCTATAGATTCCGAGGTTCCAGTCAGTCAGAATGAAAATTTTCGGAGTTTTTTTTCTCTCTTTTTTTGACGAAATTTTAGACATTGGCAGGCAGCTAGCTACTCCTTAATCTTAATATTAGCGTCATCAAGCGTTAACTTTTCTTCAGTCAGATTTTAACGTGATTAATTATTATCAGAGACCGTGCGAGGATTATATCTTAATCATCGGTATCTAACTTTGCTCTGCCAGATTTGATAGATACCGTATGTGTTACCATTTAAATTTAAGCTATTTGCAATGTCAAGCAATACTTTTCTGAAATGATGCGATGCCAAAACTGAAAGCATTTTAGACCATTATTTTGTTATTACTAATATATTCACTCATGCAAAAATGATGGCAGAATTAAAAAAATAAATGCTGCAGTTGTATCGTGCTTGGAAAATATCATGTACATTTTGTGCATTGCTGTTAAAGTTTGTGCTTCCTGACAGTTAATAGATTAAAGGTAAAATATTCATTTGCCGTCGTTCCATGTTGGTGATAAAGCAGTTGCCGGGATAATACAAAACTCATCATTATATATTTTATTAAAAACTGACAGTATCCAATACCGTTAAAAAATTAAAGTAATTTTTTTTATAAGAAAACAATGACGAAAAAAGTAATAAACTTTATATATCTTCAGGAAGGGGAATTGACGTAGTATTGCATGGTGCTAATAAAATGTACAAATCTCTAAACCTTCATTTAAGACGAATATTATTTCAATGACAGAGTGTATTTGATCTTTTAATATTGTTATTTGGCCTTTCTTAACATAATGCTATAACTTACGCTTCTCATGCATTTAAACGATACCAAAATGTGTATCGCAATATATAATCTAAATTCTCAGAGTCTGGTTATAGGTAGGTTATTTGTTTATTCACGGTTTAATGAACTTTGATATAAATCTCTTTAGACTGGATGTCATTGGAAGCGCTACATAGTATATCATTGAATTGCTAATAAAATCTTGCGTTTTTTAAACAAGTTTTCAAAAACACAATTTGTATTGTGACGTATTGAAAACTATGCTCTACCCAAAATTAACATGATATTTTGACCTTTTGATATCGGCATTTTTACATTTTTCAAAAGTAAGATATACTGCAAATATTCAATTTCCATTCCACCAATTGATATCCCATCATCAAAAATATCTTTGTAAAGATTGATCAGAGAGAGAAATATCGTTTAGTTCCAGCGAAGTTAGCGAGTGGCAATTGTAAATTGGTCTCTATGCTACAATGTAATAAGTAGCACAGTTTATGTAGGAGGATTTCTAAATTAATTTCTAAGACATCTGAAATAAACGACTATATTTCCTTTGACTGATCAACAGTCAGGAAGCATAAACTTTAACACATCAATTTTGTCGTATGGAAAATAGTTTTACGCAACAATATAACATGATTTTCTAAAGATGTCAGGGACTGTTTTTACGTAAGACTTCTTCCATTTTCGAAAAGAAAAATAGATTAATAATGCCTGTACATGTAACTGAATCACGAAAGTTTGAAACGTGATAAATGCATAAATAAAGGTATAAGCCACGAAGGAAAGTGAAACACTGGGGTAGCTACTAGATCTTTCGACTCGACATCCTTTCAGCAGACTGCTTAGTAAAGGACGTTGAGTCGAAAGATCTTGCAGCTACTCCAGTGTTTCACTTTCCTTCGTGGCTTATACCTTTACTAATAAGGCATGACTCGTGAGTCAGGCAGGCGAACGAAAAATTGATGAAACTCTGCTAATTCTAATTTGCGTGTGTGTACAAAATAGACTTGATATTTTCCAACCACGGTACAAAACCTTACTCAGCTCTTTCTGGGACATTTCCAGTATTTCCTCTTCAGCTGAAATACCTGTAGTCTATTCGACTACTTTCCAAAGATGTGACGTTTCTAAGGAACCCGTAGTGTTGAAACAATATTAAAAAAAAAAAATTTAAATAAATAAATAAAAAAAAATAAAAACGACTTTCAGGATGAAAACCTAAGCTATTCTGTCTCTAGGGAAAAGTTATATCCCCTTTGGACATTAACTGGTCCACTGGTATTGTGGTTATTGTCGTGGAATGCCACTCAAATGTCGCGGGTTCGCGTCTCCCCTAGGGCGATGGAATCACTGGCTCTGTCTCATGATCAGTTACTGCTGCAGTATGGGTTGCGGTGGGAGGTTGAAACCAACATTCTTTGGAAGCTTCCATGTGAACAGGTGTCATCTGCTGAAATATTGATAATAATAATTGTCACTCAATCACCAGGAGACCAATTGATTATAACGATGTGAAGTCCGCATTTGAGAGGAAAAGCTTGTTGAGTTCCCTTCAATCTTTAATGGTAATATTATAATTATTTTTGATAAGAATTAATATATATTCCAAGTTAGATATTTCCCGTCAGAAAAATATTATGATATGACTGATCTGCAACTAAATGCCATTTAAGGAACTCTTAAATACAAACATGATATGTGAATATTCATTTTTAAATATTCGTAAACCGTAATTTTCAACTTTAGATGCAAAATACGCAAAATGTGTCATTTTAAAATCATATTCACATTCAACCTAGGGTAGATTAACTTCCATATAACCTTCTGAGAATTCTTCCAGTAGACAATATCATATTTTCGGCTCAGCGGTGAACTTTGGTGCTTTGGCGACCTATGAATGATACTGGAGTATCATAACAGAGGATCGATAATCGGAGAATCTTCCACTGACGTTGATCTATATTCAGGCAATCTTTTATTGACACATTTTTCAATATTCAGCAAACCTTCCATCTGCGTATTATGGTCCCTGAGGCGAGATGAGCTTTCTCTCTTGAATAGATTGATTAATTAATTTTTGAGGGACCGTTTTCATGCGATATATAACCTGGATTCATAGCATTGGGTTGATTTATATAACGTTTTCCTGACATCCGAGCTGGTGGCAGTAATCTGCCAAATGAAGTGAACGAAAATATTGCATTTTGACTAAAATAAAACTGGAATTCAGTGCAAATTTTTCCCTGCCTCCCCCTTGTTTGTTTGTTTGTTTGTATGGTGTTTTTACGTTGCATGGAACCGGTGTTTATTCAGCAACGGCACCAACGGCTTTACGCAACTTCCAAACCACGTCGAGAGTGAACTTCTATCACCGGAAATACACATCTCTGACTCTTCACTAGAATGCCCGAGAAAAAATTAAAGTAATTTTTTTTATAAGAACTCGCGGCCACCGAGGTGGCACAACAACACCATACCGACCACGCCATTGAGGCGCCCTTGTAAAAAAAAAAAAAAAAACACGCAAGGAATTGAGGATGTAAATATCTGAATGGAATAAAAGACGGTAGTTAGTTTAATGAGCAATTATTAGGCTCATTATATTTTTTTGCAGACAATAGATGTTTGCACTCAATGGCAACTGCAGCTCCCCCCACCCCTCATTACCCCGACCCTCCTTGGATCCGAGACCTTTTAAATATAGCATTAAAGACAGGGTCAAGCAACATATTCATCGAAGTAAAAATATGGACTCCTTTTAAGGAGGAAAGAATAAAATCAATGTATAAAAAAAATAAGCCGAAGTTTCTTCGGCGGAATCGAGTTTTCTATACAGCGTCGTAATGCTACATAAACTCTCAGCCACGGCCCATGAAACTCTAAGCCGCGGCCTATGAAACTTCCAGCCGTGACCTGATCGTGGCCTGTGGAATTGGTACTTATAGCGGTGCCAGACGCACAATCGCGCCTAAATTTAACCTAAAATGAAGTCAAAACTACTGAGGCTAGAGGGCTGCAATTTGGTATGTTTGATGATAGGAGGGTGGATGATCAACATACAAATTTACAGCCCTCTAGCCTCAGGATTTCTTAAGTTCTGAAGGTTGACAGAAAAAGTGCGGATGGATAGACAAACCTTTCTTATAGTTTTACAGAAAATGAATACAAATTCTTACTGATGATTATTAGTAGTCAGGGTATTAAAGGTGGTACAGTAGTTGTATAACTTAAGCAGTATGGCTAAGCAATACACAATGTCGGCATTAACCTAATGAATAATAAAAACGCATGATTGTATATATAAATTTTTAAAGCATATTTTTATGTTTTGCAGATAATACAATTCATGTATATAATTTTAGATTTTCATTATTCATAAGCAGTCCATGTATGATAGTTGAACGAAATTAGTTTAATTACGGTATTACAACACAATTACATAAATATATGTATATACATACATACATATACACATACATACATACATATATATATATATATATATATATATATATATATATATATATATATAGCATATATATATATGATGTAATTATATTGTAAGACCATAATTTAATCTAATTTCTCTCAACTATCATATATATATATATATATATATATATATAACCTCGATTTCCTTGTATATTTATTTCCTCATATTTGCACTGAGGACCATCAGTATATTTGGTAATATTTATGCTAATTTTCCTCTTTCCAACTGAAAACGGTTCGTTTATTTATTAAATGAATATTTTGCTCACCAAGCTATATTTAAAGGGTCAGATCCGGAGGAAGGGTTGGAGTGGGGCGGGCGGGGGATTGTGGGGGGGGGGGGGGGGCTCGGAAGGGACTGCCAGTAGCTATGAAGGGCAAACAATTCTATTGTCTGCAAAGAATATAATGAGCATAATTGCTCATTAGACCAACTACCTTCTCTTATTCCTGTCTGATATTTGCATTCCACATTTCTCGTGTTTGTTTTTCGCACAAGGAAAGGAAGGGAGATGTTTGCAATGAATTCAGGTTTTTTTTTATATTTATTATAGTTATATCCCATAGCAAGACAAATGGTTTATAGAAATGAACCCTTTCGTACTTCCGTACATATAGACAGCTGATTAGAAATGGTTTCACTTGTCCGCATTTTCCTCCTCGCTTAGAAGATAAGATCAGTTTCTTTTAGCTGTTTCGGGATCCCATTTTTATTCCTTTCAGCGATGACTCCTTATCTTTTTCGTGCTATTTTCGAGCCCGCTCTCCTATCTTTCCTATTCAAGAATGTAGAATTCCGATGTAGAATTCCGATGGTCTGTGGTCAGCGGCGTGGTTGGTATGTTATTAGCGTCCCACCTCGGTGGTCGCGGGTTCGATTCTCGGCCATTCCATTGAGGAGTGAGAGATGTGTATTTCTGGTGATGGAAGTTCACTCTCGACGTGGTTCGGAAGTCACGTAAAGCCCTTGGTCCCGTTGCTTAATAACCACTGGTTCCATGCAACGTAAAAACACCATACAAACAAACAAACAACGGAAGTGAGTGGCATCGTTTAGGTTATTTCTCCTAAGACTCATTTCTTTTTCATTATAGGTATGTCGTGCAAATAGGTTAACAATTTCTCTATCATGATCACTGCTGCAGTGTGGGGTCTACGGTGGGAGGTTGAAACCAGCATTCCTTGGAAACTTGAATTTAAAGTCAATGGCCCCTGTAGGCTTACTCCATGTGAATAGTTTTTTTTTTTTTTTTTTTTTTTCTAATGCAGTCATCTTATTCGACTTTTATTTCTTTTTTATATAGTGTGGGGTTCCGGGTTGCATCCTGCCTCCTTAGGAGTCCATCACTTTTCTTACTATGTGCGATGCTTCCAGGAGCACACTCTTCTGCATGAGTCCTGGACCTATTTCAACATCTAATTTTTCCAGGTTCCGTTTCAGGGGTCTTGGGATTGTGCCTACGACCCCAAGATCCCTGACAAGGAACTTGGAAGAACTAGATGAAGTAGCTCCAGGACTCATGTAGAAGAGTGCTGCCTGGAACAGCGCGCATAGTGAGAAAAGTGATGGACTCCTAAGGAGGCAGGATGCAACCCGGAACCCCACACTATTAAAAAAATCCACCGAGTCGAATAGGATGACTGTGATAGAATAATAATAATAATAATAATAATAATAAGCTTTGTAGACAGAGCGTCTTTTTCTTTTTACTATATAAGCTTACTCAATTATTATTATTATTATTATTATTATTATTATTATTATTATTTAGAAGATGAAACCTATTCATACGGAACAAGCCCACCAAAGAGGCCATTGACTTGAAATTCAGGCTTCGAAAAAAGGGGTGAAATCAGTGCACATACAATCAGCTACGCATTTATAGCTACAACAAATAAGGGGTCATGAGAATCACTCTTTTCATTTCCCCAATTCTCGTTACGAATTAATGAATATAAGTGATGCCGGACGCCATAACTGATAATCAACACGAAAATCCTATTAGTGCACCGCACACAAATACTATATACATCCTTTCGGTGGATAACATCACAAATCCATTAGATTTTATTTGCCGTATTTACGGGAGAGGAAAATTCCATCAAATGGCAAATTTAGATACAGGAAAGTAAGAGTTGTCGTTTTCAGCTTCAGCGAAGAGGGGACTTTCCCCCCTGGAATATAATGTCGTTTTTTTCATTATCAATTTTTCAGCAATTTAGCACCGCGACGTAGTACTCAGTGCAAATGAATTAATCATGGTATTTCCCATTATTAGACGGAGTTGGTATAGTCTCCTTATTCCGTCGACTATGGTTTTCATTTTGAAAAGATACAGTAGCTGCTGAAGTTGTCTGAAGAGATTAGTTACATAAATTTTAGAAATACCTACTCGAGCCACTCTGTGGCGCCACGTCGTGGCGGAGATGTGGCTTCCCATAGGTTTCCATTGTTCATAAGCTGTGGCGGGGACCAGCGACAGCTCGCCACAGTCGCTTGCCACAGACGCTCGTGTGCTCGACATAGCTTATAAACAATGGAAACCTACGGGAAGCCACTTCCTCAGCCACATCCCCGCCACACACGGACGCCACGACACGGCGCCATAGAGTGGCTTGTGTATCATGAGCTAAAAGTATTTGATGCTTTGATTTTCCATTTCAAGACAGAGTAATCGCTTGAATTACTTGAAGTGTTTTATATTGTTCCTTTTAAATCATACTTTGAACCATAATAACAAATTATTGCCTTTATCAGTATTAGTTTACTTCACTTAAACCACGTTGCTGTTACCGTTTAGATAAGATGCATCTGTCGTCATTAATAGAGAGAGAGAGAGAGAGAGAGAGAGACGAGAGGGAGAGATCGAGCCGAGATGAAGGGGGAGGGGGGAGAACGGAGGAGTCAGGGCCAGGAGGGGGGGAGGACGAGAGAACGGTAGAGATGGCGAGAGAGCGTGAGAGAGAGAGAGAGAGGCAAAGGTGACTGGAAGGAACGAATAAATACCATGACTTCTTCATTTGTTTATTTCAGACACACATTAACGGATATGGAGCAGTCATTTAATTTCCTGGTCATTCTTAGCAGCACAATCACCTTGCAAGTCCTCAATATTTTGTGTAATGAACAAGGCCGTATTTTACTCTTGGTCCATAGGACCCAGACTTTCCCCTTGGATCAGTATTTTCCTTCCATCAGACGTTGGTTGAGTAAAATCCTTAGTTGTAAAGGTTCTTTTCTTTTTATTGATGTCACATGAAACACCTAAGAAGTATAACTGACAGCGCTTATTCATTCACTGTCAATAAGGTAAAGGTCCAGCTATTGACAGAAGGGAGTAGTTACAAGAACCGTTGTGTCTTTGAAAAAAATGTTTTATATAACATTAAAAGTTAGACAAGATCAGATAGCCTATGAGGTGAAAAAATATATAAACTTTATTTTTATGCAGCTCCACTTTTAAGGGTAAAAGTTTTGATCTTCTCTTCCCTTACTTCCATTTTCCATTTACTTTCACCTCTTGTTTCCCTTTTACGAATCAGAGGTAACAGAAGTTCACAAAAATATCTTTAGTATCGATTATGAGGGAAACTATGGAAATGTGGCAACCTGTTTTTCCATTATACAATACTTTTAGTGATTTCCCTTTTACGAATCAGAGAGCACTGTTATAGGTAACAGGAGTTCACAAAAATATCATAAGTATCGATTATGAGAGAAACCACGGAAATGTGGCAACCTGTTTCATTTTACAATACTGCACGATTTCACTTCGTAGCTTTTCTGATTCGATGTATTTTGTACTCGTCCAGAACACATAGAAATCAATGTAAAATTCTGTTCGGGGAAATCAAGCAAGATGTCCAAAAGTTGATCAGAATATGAGCTAGTTACTTTTTCTTTTTCGTTTATCCAATCTTCAACGGAGAAAGACTGAAATAGGCTTTCGTCTCATTGTCCATTTCTTCCACTTTCGCTTGAAGAACATCAAAGATGTTCATAATTCAGATGGAGGAATAACGCAAACCAATAATGCAGTAATTTCAATAATGTAAGTAATTTGTGTGTGTGTGTGTGTGTGTGTGTGTGTGTGTATGTGTGTAGACACAACAGTACCTTGAGTCGAAGATTCCAAGAGGAAAGCCAGAACACAGGCCGTCTCCTAACGACATAAAAACTGGGCACCAGTGTTATCACAGCGACACCAAGTAAGTCCAGCTATAATAATATTTTGGAAAACGAAAACATAAAAGAAGGGCATCCCATCTCCGAAATAAAAAGCCTGATAAAAAAAAGAGAGAGAGAGATGTAAAGAAATTGAAATGTCAAGAGCAGGAAAAAATACGGTAGAATTCCCCCCGGTGTAACACTTTGATATCAAAGGAGCGATACATTGAAAACTCTGCGCAGGGTATGAAAGAGTGATATTAAAAGTGGAGTTATGAGACGCGCGCGCCAAAAAAAAAAAAAAAAAAAAAAAATTGGTTCTCTCTCTCCGTTCAAAGAGACCATATTTCCGCATGAAGCCTTTCTTTTGCTGGCTCGTGGAGACAGAGGGAGCCTCAAAGAGATGAAAGCAATCGACAAATCACGGCTAAATGACTCAAAGAGTAAATAACACTGTAATTAAGGCCGCATTAATTCCATGTTTCAATTACGGATGCCATACAGCGCTGCTGCGGCTCTGGACGCTCGGCCGTCAACAAAAGTGACCTGCACAGCTAAAACACTTCCGACTGAGGAAGCCATTCTTTTGTTAATGAATCAAAAGACACGGCCGTTAGTTGCTGAAAGAATGGTATTCGAGGGAAGGTGTATTTTTTGTCATAGTTGTGTGAAAAATAAACAAACTTTTCGGTATATTTTGTAGTCTGAAGACAATTTTTTAAAGATAGAATCTGATATTCGTTCATGATTTGCCACATTTTTTAAAAATTAAATGTTTCCATATACTTTCCCAGTCTTACTCTAAGAAAAAAAATACAGAAACAAAATATTTTATTAAACTTGAGGTAATAAAAAGATATCTGAGCGCTTGTCATTGTTTGAAAAGTACATCTGCACTCTTGTCATTAGCTGAAAAGTACATCCGCACTCTTTTCATTAGCTGAAAAGTACATCCGCACTCTTTTCATTGCTGAAAAGTAGTACAAAATCCGCACTCTTCATTAGCTGAGTACATCCGCTACTCCTTGTCATTAGCTGAAAAGTACATCCGCACTCTTGTCATTAGTTGAAAAGTACATCCGCACTCTTGTCATTAGCTGAAAAGTACATCCGCACTCTTGTCATTAGCTGAAAATAAACAACCGCCTCTTTTCATTAGGCCCCTGAAAAGTACATCCCACTCTTGTCCATTTGGCTGAAAAGTACATCCGCAAAATCTTGTAATTAGCTGGAAAGTACCATCCGCCACTCATTGTCATTAGCTGAAAAGTACATCTGCACTCTTGTCATTAGCTGAAAAGTAGTCATCCGCAAACTCTTGTGACATTAGCCTGAAAAGGTACATCCGCAACCACTTGTCCTTGCTGAAAAGTACATCTCACTCCTTGTCATTAGCTGAAAAGTACATCCTACCCAACATCTTGTCATTGGCTGAAAAGGTACATCCTCACTTCTTGTCATTAAGCTGAAAAGTAACATCTGCACTCTTGTTCATTAGCTGAAAAAGTACATCTGCACGTCTTTGTCATTGGTCTGAAAAGTACAGTCCGCACCAATCTTGTCAATTTTTGGCTGAAAAGTACATCCGCACTCTTGTCATTGGCTGAAAAGTACATCCGCACTCTTGTCATTGGCTGAAAAGTACATTCGCACTCTTGTCATTGGCTGAAAAGTACATCCGCACTCTTGTCATTGACTAAAAAGTACATCCGCACTCTTGTCATTGGCTGAAAGTACATCCACAATCTTGTCATTGGCTGAAAAGTACATTTGCACTCTTGTCA
Organism: Macrobrachium nipponense; assembly: GCF_015104395.2. Lineage (NCBI taxonomy): Eukaryota > Metazoa > Arthropoda > Malacostraca > Decapoda > Palaemonidae > Macrobrachium > Macrobrachium nipponense. The sequence goes on along the minus strand of NC_087210.1, from coordinate 7,207,099 downwards.
TTGGCTGAAAAGTACATCCGCACTCTCGTCATTAGCTGAAAAGTACATCCGCACTCTTCATTAGCTGAAAAGTACATCCGCACTCTTGTCATTGGCTGAACAGTACATCCAAACTCTTGTCATTGGCTGAAAAGTACATCCACATTCTTTTCATTGGCTGAAAAGTACATCATAATCTTGTCAATGAATGAAAAGTACTCACTCATATAACTTCATGGACGTCTCCGGGCATAAAGCTGAATTCCATCCAACCCCTTTCTGGACAACGGGTCTGTATAGTGACGTAAGACGGCCGCACCGAAACTTCCTACAGCAGTTAGGTAGTTGAACATTTGGCCAGTTTTGCACTCCCAGATACCTGTCATCCAGAAAGGGGTGAAATGAAAATCTCTCTCAAACACCCTGACATCCATGGACTTATATGAGTGACTGTACATCATCTGCACTCTTGTCATTCGCTGAAATTACAAAAAGAAATGAAAAATTCCAGACAGACAATAATGGATATCACAACCAAATTATTATGAAGCCTGCCATACTTTACGTCAATTTCAAAATCTCACTGTAAAGTATGATGCAGTATTTTTTTTCTTCTTTTTTTTCTATACTGAGAGCATTATCCGTATGCAATCCCACTGATTGTGTATATTTTTTTCCAGTACAACATGAAATAATTTTTTTTTTTATGATGAAATGAAATTCTCTCCACATAAGCCTCTTTTTCGTTATCGTTTCAATAATTGTTTCCGTTGTTATATTGAAATCGCACAGGAAATCTAGTTTCACATTTTTCCATTGCTTCTCTTTTTTTGACTTTCTCTAATTGAACCACTTAATGAATATTTCTCTATCTTACACTTCGGTTGAATAAGCCAAGGTTTGTTATCATGTTGTTTTGTTAGTTACATTTTGATAAGGCAAACTTTTCCAAAATTCCACTAGCGAGTACCATCAATTAAGCATTACTCAAAAAGTTCAAAGTCTCTTATACAGAGGAATATATACATCCTTCCTATTTTACACAACTCTTTGGAAAGGGACAGCCATTGCGTGTTTAATAACAGAAGACATTGTAACTGTATTGTTACGGCTGAATTAGATTTTTTGTGTCCATGGACTTTGAAACCTCTGACAAGGTGACGCTTTCGTATGACTAAGTCCTTACCTTCTCAATTTAAATGTTGTAATAAATAAATGTTACCCTTTCTAATGGCGTGACTTCAGAGAGAAGTAGAATGTAATGCTTGCTACCAAAATAGACCAACCATTATCTGTATAATCTAATCAACAGCACCAATATGCAGTAGATGTAGCTCACTGACGAACTTCTCACACTGTTGATCTCTGAAACAGCCTCCCAGAGGATGTCATTTAATTGGAACGTCAGACGTTCAAGCGAAAATGCAATGCATTACGACTCCTTGTATCAATCACCTTGCATGTTGATATATTTTTATGTATTTTTGTAAAGTAGTATTTCTTCTTCCTGTGTTTCCCTTTACTTCCTCTTACTTCTTCCTAATGAACTCTATATTCTTTGGAAGCTTGAATATCAAATCAGTGGCCCCTTTGGTGGGCTTGTTCCAAATGAATAGGTTTAATCTACTGAATAATAATAATAATAATAATAATAATAATAATAATAATAATAATAATAATAATAATAATAATAATAATAATAATAATAATAATAATAATAATCTAAAAAAACAAAAGCAAGAAGTCCATTACATCTGAGCCATTCATACACTCCGTATTCCAAGTTCACGATTCCTTGATTACAAGACCTATCGTGGCCAATTCCTGCCCTTCTTTCTTTCTAGTCCCATAAAACAAGACATTTTGTACTTTTGGTTCAATAGATCTTGAAATGTATTTTTTTCCTTTTCATTAAAATTTTCAAGTTCACTATTTGACACTATACTGAATTAAGATACTAATAACTGTAGTGTGAGAATGTGTATTATTATATATATATATATATATATATATATATATATATATATATATGTATATAAAATGCACACAAACAAATGATTATCATATATATATTATATATATATATATATATATATATATATATATATATATATATATATTTATATATAAAATACACAC
>NC_087210.1:7159981-7192481 GCF_015104395.2 Macrobrachium nipponense | reverse complement strand
TATGTATATATATATATATATATATATATATGTATATATATAGTGTATATTTATATCATGTTTGTATATGCATATATATATATATATATATATATATATATATAATATATATATATATATATTATATATATATAGCGTATATAAACACAGACACAAAATATATATATATATATATATATATATATATATATATATATATATATATATATATGCGTATATAAACGACACACACTATTTATATATATATATATATATATATATATATATATATATGCGTATATAAACACATACACACACAATATTTATATGTACATATGATTATATATATATATATATATATATATATATATAATATATATATATATATATATATATATATATATATATATATATATATATACATAAGTACTACAACATAATAAGATAGATGAAGAGCAATGGTTCTTCAGAAAGCTGACCATGCTGCCTTTTTTTTGGCATTTCCTCCATCACACCTCACTTTCCCTCTTACACATAAAACGCGGATGTCTGCCAGCACTTCCGCCAGTGGACAACTAATCACTCATAAGTCATTGTCCATTATGATTCGCTTCGCTAGTATACTCTGAACCATTTCTATAATTTCATAGCTAACGCAGAGCTCCAGCTATACGTTCCTTTTCTGGGCATGGTTTGAACTTTCTATCGTTCGATCGTCATGTTTGGCATTTGCTCGTCAGTAATTTCTGTATAACAGTCAAATAAATTTTTATCCTATCACTAAAGGCTAAATTTCCATCCCTCCTCATTCAACAGCAAAGTGCGTCTCCTCATTCTCCTTACAAGTTATTGCTCACTTGCTGAACAATCGTCACAGTTATTTAGTTATGTTAGTAATCATTAGTCAAGAAAACAAGTAAGAAATTAATCGAAATTTCTTAAACTAGTGTTCTATACAGCGTATAATGCTGCGTGAGCCGTGGCTCACGAAGCTTCCAGCCATGGCCCGGTGGTGGCCTGTCTTATAGCGTTCCCAGACGCACGATTAAGGCTATTTAACCTTGAATGAAATAAACACTAATGAGGCCAGCGGACTGCAATTTGTCACGTTTTATGATTGCAGGGTAGATGATCAACATAGCAATTTGCAGCCATCATGCTGCAGCAGTTTTATAGATCCCAGGGTTGACAGACCAAGCTGTTACAGTAGTTTTCTTTTACAGCAAACTAATCAAGCTAATCACAAACCGGTGCACGTCAGTTGAAACACTTGTTTAAGTTTCCTTAACTGTGTATCCATACATATATATCTTATAATCATCCCGGCTCTCCGCTCATATATTTTCATGACTTGACCTCAACCATCGGTACGGCGTCATTTTGAAGCCGATGACGTCATTATCATTCCAGCCAATCAGCTTTTAGAATTCTGACGTGGTACAGAGAAAACGGGAATCGTTATAGCTTCAAATTATCCGAGAGAAAAAGGGAAGTAAGTTTTTTAAAAAATGTATGAATAAAATCTTGCCAATTTTGTGCAATGAAATGCATTTCATTATCATATATATTGTATTGGATTCCAGGTCACTTAGGCGGTCTAATCAACCGTGGGTAATATGTTATAATTTCCAGCCTAAAAGATATATGTATATATATATATTTTTTAACCATTTTCCCATAATAACATTTTCCAAATCTTCCTATTTTTCTGTGGAGAATATATCAGATTTGAGGTATGGCTACGTATATAATAATTACATCATTACAGAAGAAAGAAATGCATTCTTCATACAGTGTCATTACAGAAATGCTAATTGTTTCATTTCATTTCAAATGTCCAAGGTTTTTACGCAAAATGTATCTCATCAAAAAAATGATGTAATACAATGACTATGTATTCAATAGAGAATTTGCAATTAAGAACAAATCAATTTCCAAAATATTCATTTCCCATTAAGCATCTGTCATTCACTGAAAAATGGCCTCATTATATTTAATCACACATATATCAGTTCAGGGTAATGGTACCATTTGCGCTCGAGCTAAATGCCATGGGGTTTTTTTGCCCATTTCGTCACAGGTATTTTCCGTAGAACTAAGGTTTTATGCGCGGTGGCATTTCGTTTTGGGAGGTTTTCGCGCAGTTGAGGTCGTGTGCGTGATTGCCCGACCCGGGCGACCGCCCCCCTTTTTTTTTTTTTCCAATCTCCCCCCTTCCCTCCCTTACATCCTACCCCAACCCAACCATCTTTTTCTATTTAGAACATCGAAATTATCACAACCGTGTACTGACATTGTAGTTAACCTTTTGAGCCAGAACAATGTTACAATTCTTCGAGTGCCTGAGCAATCCGTGATAGTCTCCGTTCAGTGACCGATTATTCCTTTTATCGTCGAACTTCATATTCTATAGTTATTCCTTTTCATATTCTTCATTTTCCAAGAGTGCGATGACCCCTTCGCCTTTCCCATAACCTTGTTTTTTTTTTCCTCCGCCCTAGGGCTGCCTAAAGGCCCTCACTTGCTCCCACATCAGTTTTAAAATCTACGCCCTTTAAAGGACACCTCTCACTTGCAGTTTGCAGTCCTATATCCTAACGTTGTTCACATGTTGCTGGTAGCTATGATGATCATTAGCAAGAGTTTCATTGAAATCCATACGCAACTTTGGATACAATTCATTCTTAAACTAACGTACAAACTAACAAACCGAACGAAAGGCAGGCCAAAGTTCTTAGTTGAACTTCGACTTCAAGGTGACTATACATCAACTTCATTAGTGTTGTCTGTGTACCAGCTATGAGTGTTTTTTTTTATTATTTTTTTTTATTTTGTATAATGAAAATTCATATTTGACCTTTGACCTTACTCAGCGCATGGTTTGCAGTAGTAGGTTCTGTAGGCCAACTATCAAGTGTATGTCACATAGCTATAATGTTATGGTGGAAATTAGCTTCGCCTTTTACCTCGTTAGTGGATTATACATCTCAAATATTGAGTCGCTATGTGGCATAGTTCTAAAGTTATAGTTAAGGTTTCAATAATTTAACGACCCTTGACTCATGGGTGTGACCTTGACTTTAATCTGCTGTCTTAGTTAATGAAATACGAAATATAAGTCAACTTTCATGTATAGCCGGAAAATTATTGAAATGTCTAAACCCTCTTTCATCCTTTTACCCTTAAGGAGCGCCTCAGCAGCGTGGTTGGTATGGTGTTAACGTCCCACCTCGGTGGTCGCGGGTTCGATTCTCGGCCATTCCATTGAGGAGTGAGAGGTGTGTATTTCTGGTGATAGAAGTTCACTCTCGACGTGGTTCGGAAGTCACGTAAAGCCGTTGGTCCCGTTGCTGAATAACCACTGGTACAATGCAACGTAAAAGCACCATACAAACAAACAATTTACCCCTTAGGTTGTTTGTTGTGTCTCTATCTCGCATATTTTTAAATTTACGGTTCGACGCCATTCGTATTAATAGCGGGATAAGGATACGAAATATGAAGTTTCTATCTCGCGTACTTGAAAAGTGATCTTCAAGGGTAAATTCCCATTGAATCTATGACCCCAGAAAGGTCAAACATTCCAATGATGTATTTTCGAAAATTTAACGTTCTTACCATTCTAGGCATCGATTTTCGTAAAAATCCTTTAAATAAATTACCAGATCTTTTTGGGAAACGAACACACATGAGGCAATTACTATAAGAAAATTTAACATTCTTACCAGTTCTTAGCGCAATAAGAATTTTCGTAAAAATCCTTTAAATAAATTACCAGATCTTTTTGGGAAACGAACACACATGAGGCAATTAATTAAGAATACAAAAATATTACCCCCTTCATCATGGCACTGAAAAGATAATAGAAACTAACTGTCTATAGAGTGAATTGTATATTTTAATATTTTTGTAAAAATCCTTTAAATATATTACCAGATCTTTTGGGAAACGAACACACAAGAGGTAATTATTTGCAAATACAAAAATATTACCTCCTCCATTATGGCACTGGAAAGACAATAGAAACTGTCTTATAAAGTGAATAGTATATTTTATGAATGTGCTCTGCTGGCAGTGAGGAAATCACCATTTTCTTCCCTTTATCAGACTTTCCTTTCCTCTCTTTAGGCAAAAGGGAGCGGCGGCAACTTCAAATATCAGCCTACCATTCTGATATTGCAGATTTGAGCGAAACTGTCTTATAGAGTTAAGTATATTTTAGTTTAACCAGACCACTGAGCTGATTAACAGCTCTCCTAGGGCTGACCCGAATGATTAGATATTTTTACGTGGCTAGGAACCAATTGGTCACCTAGCAACGGGACCTACAGCTTATTGTGGGATCCGAACCGCATTACATCGAGAAATGAATTTCTAACACCAGAAATAAATTCCTCTGATTCCGCGTTGGGCAGGCCGAGAATCGAGGGAATAATTTTTCCTTTCCCTTACCCATTTCAGACTTCCTTCCCTTCCCTTCCCTTCCATTGGGTGTCACTTATCCAAATCAAAACTTTTGCCTCGGTAATGACTTGAGGTCTCGGGGCAATAGAAACTCTTCAACTCTTCCCTCCAGTTTTACCTTAAATATTCCATGAATTTTCGGAACGTGAGGAAGAGGAGGTTTCGAGTTATGAGAATTTTTATGCTGTGTTCTTTTCTAATAAGGTGCCGCGACTGAGAGGAAAAGAATGACGGTATTTTATGTATGTAAATGTTCTCGTATGGAGAGATTTATGGAAATCTTTTAAAATATATATATATATATATATATTTTGCGAAAGCGTGAGGGATAAAAATGTATAATTTAGGCAAACTCATTTCTGAAGTTACTGCTGGATTATACGAAGGTACTGGAATGAATGACTGTTAATGTGCACAGGAACAGAGCAGCAGAAAAGCATTTGTATTAACTAGTCAGAGCATTAAGTGGAAATGATCTCGTCTCCCTTGGGATCAAAAATAAAATGCGTCAACACTGGTAGGCACTGCAAAATACAAAGTGGTGGGAGGAGGGTGGGGTGGGGGGAGGGGGTTGGGGGCGTCCTAATAGCAGTTCCGAAACAGACCTTGGCTAAAGCGACGTCTCTTCCTCGAAAATCAAGTTTGAGAGGAGGTAGGAGTTGGGGTAGGAGGTGGGTGGTGTGGGGGGGGGGGGTTGAGTGAGCGTCGTCGCAGGTCCATAGACCAAAGTTCACTTAAACCGCTGTTAGGCAAATGGAAGGAAGAGGTTTGTGTAGATTCCAGAGCAGAAGTTTCCAGAATGGCTGGAAGGCTTGAAGGAAAGATCGGATGGATGAACACCAAAGGGAGAACAGGGGAGGGAGGGAGGACGGTGGTGGAGGGCTGCGAGCTTCCATACTCTTGAGGGACTTCCAGCCAACAACTGAGCAAAGCCTGGAACAGCAGTTTGTGATTGCCTGGAAAAGCCAGTCGTAATCCCTGGGGAGTTCCAAGCAAACCGAGAGGGAACAACAGACAAACAACATCCTCATCGGGCCTGTTACGTATATTACAAAAAGGAAATATATACACATTTATTGTTTCCTTTCTTTCCCGGGATGGGAAAATATCAAGGGAATAAACCAATGAGATTGTTATCGAATGTATATATTCTTATGGAATACTATTCGGGTAATCGATCAGTATTCTTTTACTCAAAATACTTTTATTTGTATCTGCAAATTGCAATATTTTTTTTTAGAAACGGACATCACGTCTTTTATTTGTACTTAAAACATGCGGTAGCTTTTTAAAAAGAAGTTATTAGTAGTTAGTAGTTTTGTGTTTCATTATAATGAAATTCACCATGATATCCATATTTTCCTTCTTTTATACGGTATATTAAGTTTACTCTTTTTTATATGAGATTTTTTTTAATTACATTAGGTCACCTCGTCAAAACAGTTGAATTTCACTTAATGGCTGTGATTAGTTTATTTGAAAAGAGTCTTAAACGAAGTACATTTCACAGAGGGACCTTCCAGTTATCCCTTGGTGTCTGCTCCAAAACCTGCTCTATGTTTGCTGCTTTCCAGAGCTTTGGAATCCACATTTTGATGCTAAATAATGACCTGGCTTGTGTTAAATTGTCGCCTGGAAGGAGATTCTTCTTCGGCTCGACGTAACAATGGACGAAACAGTGATTATTAACAGAAACAGAGAGAGAGAGAGAGAGAGAGAGAGAGAGGAGAGAGAGAGAGAGAGAGACGCACAAGCAAACCAGTAAACAAATCTAGTAAGAGAGAGAGAGAGAGACAGAGAGAGAGAGAGAGAGAGAGAGAGAGTCACAAGCAAACAGTAATCAAGAGACATGATGATGAATTGCAGAATTTTAATTGCTAAATTTGAAAGGCTGACTCAGACGCTGAATCTTTCTTTGACCGATGTTGAGGCTTAGGAATCAAAAATTGGTAAGGGAGACTTCTTGACATATACCCGCTATATTTAGAAAATTCCTCAGGTATGTTGAAATGCAATTCAGACGGTCAGTTGCCATGTTCGTCTGCGAATAATAATCTCGGTTACTAAGATTTGTAAACTTACTTAGCATCACCGGAATTTTGTAATCAATTGTAACTCTTCCATTAGCGTGAATGCTCTTTTTTTTAACTATTCAGGCTACGAGTAATCATGCTGTTTCATTACAAGTCTGTTGTTCTTATCATCTTGTTCAAATCGAATCTCTACCAAAACGCAGAAAACACTTCATGCTTATGAACTGAATACCAGACGCTAAAATGTTATAAATGCTGACTTTACCCATTGGCACCATATAATAAGAATCACTTTTGTGATGTAAAGGTCATCCATACGTCTATTTGATCCACTTTTTGTCTAGCAGGTAGACGGAAAATTGCTGGTAATAGTAGGAGCGGTGGTTACCCGAATCAGGTGACGCCGGTGACACGCAAGCACTTGATAACGAGGGTGTTTTGCGATTAACTGGCGACCTAGCCGGCTAAACCAAGTAGATTTACATCAGCCGTGCATCTGATGTCTAGGCCCGTCCCTTACGACGCTCCTGATTGACTGTTGATAAGCCAATCACAGGGCTGGAAACTCTCAGTCTCTCGAGAGTTCACATAGGCAGGATTTATGTATCACCTCTCCTGAGGGATACTTTTGAAAGACGTGTCCCTCATGAGAAGTGGAACATACCTCCTGCCTATGTGAACTCTCTCGAGACAGTTTCCATCCCTGTGATTGGCTTATCAACAGCCAATCAGAGCGTCGTAAGGGACTGGCCTTGACATCAGATGCACGGTTGATGTGAATCTACTATAGCAGGGATGGTGCAGGTTACCAGCTGTATTTATTAAATTCAGTCGTTTGCTCTTTTTCAAATTGCCTTTTGAGGTAAAGAAATATTCTAGTGGTGAAACTGTGTCGTGAGATTTTTATTGACTAAAACCTATTATAGATTTTTGCTAACCTTGTATAATAGCGTTCCAATTGAACATTCATGATCTTGGTCTTTTTCATTAGATAAAAAGTTAAGTATAACTTAGTTTTACCAGACCACTGAGCTGATTAACAGCTCTCCTAGGGCTGGCCCGAAGGATTAGATATATTTTTACGTGACTAGGAACCAATTGGTTACCTAGCAACGGGACCTACATCTTATTGTGGGCTCCTAACCACATTGTATCGAGAAATGAATTTCTATCACCAGAAATAAATTCCTCTGGTTCCGCGTTGGCCGAGCCGAGAATCGAACTTCGGACCACCGGAATGGTAGCCGAGCGCCAAATGCACTCGGCCAACGTGGAACTTTTTCATTAGATAGAAATCCCTGCTCTCGAGATCTGTCTAGCCTTCCATTTAATGTTCTGGACTATAGGGAACCACTACAAGAATAAAAGAAAAACACCAGTACAATAGACAGCTCGAGAAAATAGCAGTCTTAATCAGTCCTCCCTTTCAGCTGTGTAACAAGGAGTATTTTGGGTTTGTAATCACCAATATTATTGTAAAATTGAAATGAATTATAATTTGGTTGCCATACATGCGAAATAGCAATCAAAACTTATATCTTTTTCTGAATGTAAAAACAAAATCAGCAAAGCTCTATATAGGGTGTCCATAAAACCCCACTATCATTACTAGTTTTTATTGCTCAGAAACCATATAACACAGAGTAATGAAGTTTTTTGTAGAATGAAGTGCCCTGAATGTAAACTTGAGGAAATGTAGAACATTCTACAAAAACCTGCATTACTGTATGTTATATGGTTTCTGAGCAATAAATACTTTGATGGTACTGGGACTTTACGGACACCCTGTATATCAATTCTGTTATATACTCAAAATTGAGCGAAAAGGACAATGAGGTAGATGCATATCATAGTGTGTTATGGTGTGATAACTAATGGTTCTAATCTTTTCGTCTATAAACCACCGTCATATTTCAAAGAAAATGTTTGAGTCGAAATTGTGATTCAGTCATATTTCCCCTTACATATATTGAAGCCAAAATTCGTATTAATTTTATATTGCTTTAGAATAACAAGGTATAATCCGACCTCCAGCTTACTCGGGACTCGTGCAAGATTTTCCCCTCACGCATAAGTTGTAAACATAATATTCCTAACTTAACGTAAATTAAAACGTGCTAAAATCTGCAGTAAAATAGATCCTTGTTTTACCGACGAAAATTAGAATAAATATGCTACATTTTATTAGCAATATTTTGTCTGTAGTTTAACATGCACATTACATATTTTTTTACATTTTCTTTCTAATAAATAAACCATAAATATCCTATCCTAAAATTCCTATATCTTTAATATCTTTAACTCGACGAGAAACAGCTTTTTCAGACCTTTTTAAGCTCTTCCACAGGCCTTTCCCACCTCACCTCCCCAACAACAACAACAACAACATCAACAACAACAAAGTATTCTGTAGGCTTACTCCCCGAGTAAGCAAAACCTGTTTGGAATCACTCGCAAATCATTAAGGTTTCAAGAGGTTTTCTGAAGGAACGGGACCTTGTCACAGAGACCGGAATTTCTGCTACGAGGAAAGACAACAAACAGCGAGATTACTTTTACCGATTTCTTATCCTCTCCCAAAGGCTCTTCCTCAACTAATGCCTCCCGTTTTGTTTATCTTTCTCGGGGCTTCTTGAATTTCCGAAAGACAACGAAGAATCACTTTTAGGCGGCCTAGGAACGGCTGTTTTCCCCCTTTCAGAAAAAATATTTACGTACTTTTCTAAACTCTAGGCTAACTTTGCTATGTCTACCCACCCACCCCCAAAAAAATTCCATTTCCTTTACTTTTCGAACCTCTTTGATGTGAGGGCAAGTTGGCATCGAAAATTAATTTTGAAACAGTATGATCACCCGATATGTCGGCCATAACATATTCAGGCCTACAAAAGAGCCTCAAAGGAGCCTGTGTCGAATTGAACGCGCGTCAACTTTTTTCCAATTTGATTTCCCAAACTCCCCAACAACATAATGTTTGCTGCTGTTGTTGCTGGTGGTTGTTGTTGTTGTGGAGGCTGGATCCCTTTCCAATATAGATATTTGAGATAAAGATCGACAGGTTATACGGTATTGTCCAAGAGAACATGGTAGAACCGAGATATCTGCTGAATTTATCATGGCGATGTGTATCTGTGACAAATATTCATTTCTGTCGTTCGTTTGGGTACACCATATGATGAATACAGCAGGAAAATGTGCTTACAGTAACGATTAGCCATTGATGCATGCTGTTGACAGATACTTGAATAAATGAATTCGCATATCCAAGATAAATAAGTGCAGTGCACGTGAGAGAGTGGTGGTCATTTACTGTGAATTGTAATTTTTTATATATCAACTCATCGTCCTTCACAAAACAGAAAGTGTACGATTATGGAAGTTATTTTTCACTTGCTTTGCTAAGGAACACTACCCAACAAACCTTCCATGCCGAAAGGTTGTCTATAAGGAGAAGCCACACAATGGCCACCAAGTTCCTCAATGACGTGGTCGGCTTGATCTTGGCCTGCCACCTCGTTGGCCGCAAGTTCGATTCTCGGGCATTCCACTGAGGCGTCAGAGATGTGTATTTCTGGTGACAGAAGTTCACCCTCGACGTGGTTCGGAAGTCACGTAAAGCCGTTGGTCCCGTTGCTGAATAACCACTGGTTCCATGCAACGTCAAAACACCATGCAAACAAACAAACAAAAAACAATGGCTACTGCCACCTTTAAACATAAACTGTCGGTATTTCGATGAATCCTTTGTGCACGAAACTTCCTCACCATTCGTCTCTTCTCATAACTGAACAGATGCCATATTGGCAGGCCCTCCAACTCTTCAAAACGCTGACCCATTCATTGTGTATTGCATACATTACACTTTTCCTGGGTATTAAGGCTTTCATTTTCCAATGTCTCGTCTGTGGACCTCATGCGGTGCACTGTAGGCATTACTTAAGGTTCTTTGCAGCGTGCCTTCGGCCCCTAGCTGCAACCACTTTCGTTCCTTATACTGTACCTCCTTTCATATTCTCTTTCTTCATCTTACTTACCACCCTCTCCTACATTTGATTCATAGTGCAGCTGCTTTGAGGTTTACCTCCTGTTTCACATTTCAAAACTTTTACTGAATGACCTCATAGGTCCCAGTGATTGGCCTTTGGCCTAAATTCTATATTCAGTTCAGTTTAGTTCTATTGCTCCATCGCCAGCATTTTTCCGGCCTTCCACTCCAATTCCACCTTAAAGCTACTGAAATATACACACTTTTTACACAACTAAATTCAAAACATCTCCGGTGACCTTTTTAACACTTCTTTGCTTCTCCACTATTCTCACGGTTTTCAATTTTACTTATGCCTCATTTATATTTCACCAGTAATTTATCCTTAAAGGTTCAACCTTTCTTTCATTCGTTTTTAACATAAAACTTCACCTCCTGGAGAGAGAGACACCACTCTGTGTACGCTCATCATTGTCATTAACCCTTTGTTATTTACACTTTCAAGCCTCTCTGTGTCATTGTTATTTACACTTCTAAACCTCTGTCGTATGTCATTGTTATTTACACTTTTAAACCTCTTTTATGTCATTGTTATTTACAATTTTAAGCCTCTTACATCTTTGTTATTTACACATTTAGACCTCTCTCTTATGTCAATATTATTTACTATTTCAAACCTCTCTTATGTCATTGTTATTTACAAATTGAACCTCTCGTACATCATTGTTATTTACACTTTTAAACCTCTCTCATTTTTTTTATTTACACTTTAAAACCTTTCCCTTATGTCATTGTTATTGACACTCTCTTTTATATCATTGTTATTTACATTTTTAAGCCTTCTCTCATGTCATTGGTACTTACACGTTTAAACCCCTTCTCTCTTATGTCATTGTTATTTACAATTTTAAACTTTTGTCTTATGTCATTGTTGTTTTTACACTTTTAAACCACTCTTGTGTCATTGTTATATAAACTTTTAAAACCTCCCTCATGTCATTGTTATTTACAATTTTAAGCCTCTCTCATACACCATTGTTATTTTACTTTTAAGCCTCTCTCTCACATCATTATTATCTACACTTTTAAACGTCTCTCTTATGCTACAGTCAACTATCAATCTTTCGATCAGTTGCCTCTGCTTCAAGAAACACAAGCGTGTTTTGCAGCTCTAAGATCACTGTCGTTCTGCTCTGGTAATTCGGGAGATAATGAAAAATGTCATTTAAGCAGCCCTTTTTAAACACCCCTCTGCTAAATCAAGTCATCATCTTTCTTTGGCAGCCGGATTTCATCAACTAAGGTAAGGGCAATCCCTCGGGATCAGGGGATCTCATTAAAAGTAGATTAACTACATTGAAAGTAGATTAACTCTCTTTCTCTCCCCTCACAGGATCCCTGTATACAGTTCGCCGAGATGCTGGTCCTTTGGCCCCAAGGTAGGTCGAGCCAGTAATACCTTGTTCATCTGCTGTATATACTATCTGTCTGGTTTTCCATCGAACTCACTCTCATACTGGATATACTTATCTCCAATTGCACCATTGAGTAAAAAGATGATTAAGTCCTGACAACTCAAAGGCTTCGCCTTTCAGTTGTTTTGAAAATATGTTATAAATTTTGTTTGTCAAAGTACAGGGTGGTCCGAAAGTCTTGTAACCCCTACCAAAAGTACCAACAATAGAGGTACAAGTATTGCAATAATACAAAATACATATCCTAGATTCAGGTTATTCTTGTTACCCCTAAATATCCTAAATATTATGGTAATTTCCACGATCATTTGTCCTAATATTGTTCAGTTTTTTCTTTTATTTCAGATGGCTGAAAGCAAATAAACTGAATCTAGTGCATCTTCTCCCCTATTATATATTAATTGTTCTTCTATTGTTTCAGCGTTCTTATTTCGTTGCATTGTTGTTACAGTGAGTAAACTGAATCCAGGATATGTATTTTGTATTACTGCAATACTTGTAGTACCTCTATTGTTGGTATTTTTGGTGGGGGTAACAAGACTTTAGGACACCCTGTATGTGGAAAGTATTGTACAGTAATTTCGTGCGTGTTTTTTATAGGCCAGCAGTTATTTTAGAAAATTATGATAAATTTCCTTTGCCCAAGTCTGGGGAAAATGTTGTTCAATAATTTTAGTTTTGTTCTTTTTATTCCAGCGTCCCAAGAATGTCAGCTAGTTGTTAGGGAATGTTTAAATGCTTTGGCGTATAAATAGTTTTGGTTAGTCATGCCCCAGCCCTAGCTAAAATGAGGCCGTTAAGAAATGGTGACCTCTAGATATCAACGTCTGTCCGTTTCCCTCTCCAGTTTTCCCATTATTATATATTATTCTTTATTAACAAAACATGACATATGTTGTAATACAATATTTGTATTTAGTTTGCACAAAACAGTGGTTTTTAATCTGTAACAATAACACATTTCACCAATACATTATAAAATAATTTGTCCGTAAAAGAATGTTGAAAGAAAAAAAATCCTTGTTATTGTTTTTGTAACTCGTAAATATTCTTTCCTCTGGTATTATTTAAGATTGCCAACCTGAAGTCGACTCAAAGTTGACGGAAATTAATCAGTGTTTTACAAATTAAACATGATATTTTGAACGAGATATTTGAAAGTCAACTTACAGATTATTTACACAGTACCGCGGTCAATTAGATAAGTGTGAATTAATTTTAGATTGACTTATTACATTACACTCCGTAGTTATGACTTATTTCACTCCGTAGTTCAAGTGCCATACATGAAATTGTGACTTTGAAAGGAAGCAATCAAACAAGGCTTAGAATATTCTATCGTTTATGAAGACAAAACCCTCGGTGCTACTTGGGCTTGTTACCTGCTAGTCACTCCGAGGTGCTTGGGATAGGTCTTTCAAAATTATCCCTCAAGAGAGGTGGAGCATACATCCTGCCTATGTGAACTCTCTCAAGAGACTAAGAGTTTCCAGCCCTGTGACTGGCTTATCAACAGCCAATCAGGAGCGTCGTAAGGGACTGGCCTAGACATCAGATTTACGGTTGATGTGAATCTCCTATAGTACTAAACATGGCGGAAGCTCAACGGGACGCCGCGCCGTGGTAGTACTAACCTATCGGGTATCAAAGATATCGTTTGTTGCTATAATTTGTCAACCACACAGTATGTAAATGAGTGTATATAATACTTTGATCCCTGATGAGCTAGTACTGAACACTGCGTGCCATTGATCTTCCGCCATGTTTAGTACTATGCGAAACACCAAAACCGTCTTGGGGGACATTTTGCACACTTGCGTATTTTTTTTTTTTTTTTAGTTTATCTTTGTGATTGTTCATTCAAGGTCACATTTTCATAGAGAGAGAGAGAGAGAGAGAGAGAGAGAGAGAGAATCTGATGAGGATAATATTCAAGAAAATATTCTCCACGATACAAAAACTTCGAGTATGGCAAAAATACCAACATTAATATCTTCACTATTCTTTTTTTTTTTCGTGTTAAGTCTGGTTCTGATAGGGACATTGAGTCAAGTCATTCGAGCAAATACCTCATGTTCCAAATAGTAATCAATAAATTGGCCACGGCTTTGATTATAGCATCCATGTACGGAGCATATTTCCGCCCTAAAAATTTGGGTTTGTTAAGTTTACTTTCATTTTCCCCCAATATCTTATGTTATTCGACAAATGACTGAATTTACTAGACAGCGCTCAGGCAAAAAAAAAAAAAAAAAAATCGATTTGATAGCATAATCAGACTAATATTTACTGCCTGATTTGAATCTGCCAACTATCGTTATAGGCAACGAGACATGGATAGCTTAGGCAATTCCAAAAGTAATATTATCACCTTCAAAATATTACCGTGTGAAATCAGATATAATTGCAAGGGGCTTTAATGTAGTTGCCATGGCAACCATTTTATATTTTAGATTCATACATATCCTATCTAAAGTTTTAACAAGAAGACAGTCCAAATATAACTCGCAATGGGAGTCTGAAGTTCTGATCTCGGGAGTTGTAATAACACACAATTAGATGACCTTATTTTGTCATTTCTTCTTTTACGTCGTGTATATATCCGGTTGCTGAATGGTTTAGCGAATAGAGAAGAAAACATATAAATGGCCAATTGCATTACCTAAGCTATCATTATTTTCTTTCAATAATCCACTTCACGGCATTTTTTTATTCAAGAAAGCGTAAACATGCAATTCTATTACCTAAGCTATCATTATTTTCCTTCCGTGACCTTCGCGTCGTTATGGTTATTGAATTGAAAATTGATATTATTATTATGTTGTAGGAAGCCTTAGGAATTAATATTGTTATTGTGTTGTAGGAAGCCTTAGAAATTAATATTATTATTATGTTGCAGGAAGCCTTAGGAATTAATATTATTATTATGTTGTAGGAAGCCTTAGGAATTAATATTGTTATTGTGTTGTTGGAAGCCTTAGGAAATTTAAAATTATTATTATTGTGTTGTAGGAAAGCCTTAGGAATCGATATTGTTATTGTGTTGTAGGAAGCCTTAGGAATTAATATTGTTATTGTGTTGTAGGAAGCCTTAGGAATTGATATTGTTATTGTGTTGTAGGAAGCCTTAGGAATTAATATTATTTATTTATGTTGTAGGAAGCCCCTTAGGAATAATATTGTTTATTATGTTGTAGGAAGCCTTAGGAATTAATATTGTTATTGTGTTGTAGGAAGCCTTAGGAATTAATATTGTTATTGTGTTGTAGGAAGCCTTAGGAATTAATATTGTTATTGTGTTGTAGGAAGCCTTAGAAATTAATATTATTATTATGTTGTAGGAAGCCTTAGGAATTAATATTGTTATTGTGTTGTAGGAAGCTTTAGAAATTAATATTATTATTGTGTTGTAGGAAGCCATAGAAATTAATATCATTATTATGTTGTAGGAAGACTTAGAAATTAATATCATTATTATGTTGTAGGAAGCCATAGAAATTAATAATATTATTATGTTGTAGGAAGCCTTAGAAATTAATATTATGTTGTAGGAAGCCTTGGTAATTAATATCAATATTGTGTTGTAGGAAGCAATAGAAATTAATATTATTATTAATTGTTGTAGGAGCTTTAAAAATTAATATTATTATTATGTTGTAGGAAGCCTTAAAATGATTAATATTATGTTGTAGGAAGCCAATTGGTAATTAATATCAATATGTTGTTGTAGGAAGCCTTAGAAATTGATCAAATTTAGTATTGATTGAGTTATGTTGTAGGAAACCCTAGAAATTAAATATTATTATTATGTTGTAGGAAGCCTTAAAAATTAATATTATGTTGTAGGAAGCCTTGGTAATTAATATCAATATGTGTTGTAGGAAGCCTTAGAAATTGATATTATTATTATTATTATGTTGTAGGAAACCCTAGAAATTAATATCATTATTATGCTGTAGGAAGTCTTAGAAATTAATATTATCATTATGTTGCAAGAAGCCCACTGATATTTTAGTGCACGAATACAGTGTTTATAACTTTGTAACATTATTATCAATATTATTATGCAGAAGCTGAACCCCATTCATATGGAACAATCCCACCAAAGGGGCCACTAGCTTGAAATTCATTCTTCCGAAGAACATGATGTTAATTAGGTAGATACAGAAAGAAGAGACCTTTTTATAGAAATAAAACAATGAAACGAAGTAATAAACAGATAAAAATGTATTAAAATGCAAGGAGAATAGTATTAGGTTAGTAATGCATTGCATCTTCGCTTAAAAAAGAAAATAAAAATACAAACTACAACAAAGACAGCGTCCATCACCTGTCATGGCCACGACACCGCTTATGTGAACTGTGCCACCAGTTGAAAGCACTTAATAGGCTGGGCATCCCACCTATTAACCCGGAGGCTCAAATGCGTAGAGTACTATGTCAGGTATTGTACGAGACATTAGGGTCGGCAGTTTCACAGAATGGACTCAAATGTCTGGCGCTGATGGCCATAGAAAACTCTCTGCCTCTGTCAGAGAGAGGCTTTGGAATACACATTTTTTTTTTAAACCGCTTCAATTCTGTCAAAATATTCTCTGTATGTTCTTGCACATTTACTTAGTGATTTCCATTTAGCAGACTTTGAATATGACGTTAGGTATGAGGGATGTATATTAAACAGTGTATTGATAAAAATATGAATTTGGTAATCAAGGGTAGGCTTAGAAAACTCTCTGCCTCTACCTGATAGATAGGCCTTGGAATACATTTTTTTTACTTTGTTAAATCGGACGAAACGTTTTTTGTCTGCATAGTTTTTTTATGTATTTTCATTTAGCAAACTGAGAGGATGAGGTTGAACATGGATAGTTTACATTATTCAACTTATTGTTAAAATATAGATTATATCAATGAGAGAGAGTTTTATTACAATGAGAGGAGAGAGAGATAGAGAGAGAGAGAGAGAGAGAGAGAGAGAGAGAGAGAGAGAGAGAGAGAGAGAGGCCTTGCAATAAAAAAGTTTTTAAACCCTTTCATTTCTGTCAAACTATTCTCTGTATGTTCTTGCACATTTACTTAGTGATTTCCATTTAGCAAACTTTGAATATGACGTTATGAGGGATTTATATTAAACAGTGTATTGCTGAAAATATGAATTTGATAATCATGGATAGGCTTAGAATGAGAAAACTCTGTGCCTCTACCAGAGAGAGGGGCCTTGGAACAAATTTTTTTTAAACCGTTTTAACTGACGAAACGTTTTTTCTGCATTTTTGTTGTATTTCCATTCAGCAAACTGAGAGGATGATGTGAAATATGGATAGTTTACATTATTTAATATATTGGTAAAATAGGGATTTTATTAAAATCAATGATGGCCATCGAAAACTGCCTACCAGAGAGAGAGAGAGAGAAAGAGGCCTTGCAATAAATTTTTTTAACCGTTTCAATTGTCAAACTATTCTCTGTATATTCTTGCATATTTACTTAGTTATTTCCATTTAGCAAACTTTGAATACGACGTTGAATATGAAGGATTTACATTAAACAGTGCATTGCTAAAAATATAAATTTGGTAATCATGGGTAGGGTTAGAAAAACTGTGCCTACCAGAGACAGGGGCCTTGTAATACAATTTTTTTTAAACTTTTAAATCTGACAAACCGATTTCTTCATTTTGTCGTATTTTAGCTGTCATTTCCATTTTAAGAAACTTAGAATTATGACGTTGAATGTGAAGGGTTTTTATTACGCGGGGCATTTTTCTAACAATATGAATTTTGTTAATTAACTATTAGCTTAAAAAAACTCCGCGTCTACGAGAGAGAGAGAGAGAGAGAGAGAGAGAGAGAGAGAGAGAGAGAGAGAGAGAGAGAGAGAGACTTTGTAATACAATTTCTTTAAGACCGTTTTGATTCTGACAAACTATTTTCTGTATGTTCTCGTAATAATTTAATTATGTTTTTTGTCATTTAGTGAACTATGAACTTGATGTTAAATATGGATGGCTTATATAACTCAAGGTATTGCTAACAGTAGGAATTTTGTTAATTAACCTTGGACATATAAAACTTTGCGATAGTTTTTTAATTAAAACCGTTTTGATTCTGACAAACTATTTTTCCCGCGTTCTTTTATTCTGGTTTTGTTATGGACACAAACAATTTTGAAAATGACGTGAAATATGGAGTGTTTATATTACTCAGGGTGTTGCTAGAAATAGGGATTTTATTCATCACCTATGTATTTCCACTTGAAATTCAAGTCGACTTCGGTATTCATTCCGAAATTTCTCGAAGAGATATTTTGAAATATCCGAAAAACGTGAGAAATAAAATCATTATCGTCATTGAAAAAAAAAAGATTGTCTGTTTTCACTGTGATGTAATTATGCCCATAAAAGTGGTCATTATTTAATATTATCCAGACATTACTTTTAGCGTTTTCTTTACTGAAGGTTATTGTAAAAAAATGGATGTTCTCAATTTTAGCTAAATGAAAGAAGAGGACATTGACTTCCTGTAAAAGTCGTAATTATAACGATAGCTAAAAGGAGGGAGAGGGGAGAGGGGATAAGGGGAGAGGGGAGGGTGGAGGGATGGACTAATAGCTTAAAAACACTTCCAAAGAAAATACCGGTTCCTTTAGGAACCTTCTTATATTAAGCTAATTAAGGAATTTGAATTAACATTCTCAGCAATAGCAGAAAAGGGTAGCGGTATCCATCTCCGTAATATTTGGAATGCACTTGACTGGAAAACGCTCCCAAATATGATAGGAAACAGAAACTTCTAATATAATAATAAAAAAAAAACCTTAAAGACCAAAGGCAGAGAAAACTTCAAAAGTATCGAAATAAACCTTAAGGATAATTATTAACGCTTTAGTCATTAAAAAGTCCTGGTATTCATAGCTCTCCTTTTACTACATGGTAAGCTAATTAGGACGAAGTTTGATTATTGCAAAGAAATCAGCGTTTCATTAATGTATATACATTTATAAACTATATGTGTGTGTATGTATAATTAATATATGTATATATATATATATATATATATATATATATATATATATATATATATATATATATATATATATATATATATATATATATATATTAGGTATGGAACAGACACAGCTTTTATGGCCCGATACGAAAATTGTAATCAGCATTAAAGATAAAGTCTCGTTACATGACATGAAAAAGAAATACCTTCACAGCATATACAAAAAAAAAGCTCTAAAATGAAGAGTCTGTAAACAATTGTTTTAGGTAGGATATACTAGCATATTTATATATATATATATATATATATATATATATCTTATATATATATAAAGGTGTGTGTGTGTCTGTCTGTCTATAAATACCTCCTTTCGAGAGGACCATGGATGCCTTTGCTTCATAAACACAAATCATACTGTTTCTGAGCTAGAGTTAAGAAATGTGGTAATTAACCTTATACCCTTTTTATGACCCCCATGAGACATACACTGTCACCCATTTACTGGTTTGATGGTGGCGTCCATACTGATTGAGTGCACCTCCCAAAGGTGACTGGTAGGATCGCCACGCCCTATATATATATATATATATATATATATACATATCTATATATATATATATATATTAATATATATATATATGTGTGTCTGTATATATATATATACATACATACATACATACACACACACACATATTATAAATATATATATCATATATATATATATATATATATATATATATATATATAATATATATATATATATATATATACACACATACATATACATATATGTATACATAAATATATATATATATATCATATATATATATATAATATATAATATATATATAAATAAATGCATATATATTCTTTAATCTGTCGCGTATATATTTGCTAGCATAACCTGTCCTTATTATTGCTTTTAGCCTTGTCATCTTAGAATGTTATTGTAATCATCTAAAACGTATTTAATTTTTTTCACATCATATAATGGGAGTTTACCTTCAATGCTGATTAGAGTTTGTACTGGGCTTTACGAGTAATAGTGAGTTTTTTATGTCTTACTATAAGACATGTCCGTTCCATACGCAAGATAGAGGAGAGATAGTATTATACAAGCTGGTATAATGCATAAGACGGCTACAGAAAACTGGCTACAACAAAGGAATTAATACTGATCCAAGGACATAAATTCGTCCCTAGTTTGACGACATAGATTAAGCTAATTTTCTTCATTCCTAAAGAATAGTTTTCAAGAATTGGGAT
This sequence comes from Macrobrachium nipponense, assembly GCF_015104395.2. Lineage (NCBI taxonomy): Eukaryota > Metazoa > Arthropoda > Malacostraca > Decapoda > Palaemonidae > Macrobrachium > Macrobrachium nipponense. The sequence goes on along the minus strand of NC_087210.1, from coordinate 7,172,272 downwards.
ATTTTTCAATTGTTGTGTTATTTAGAGCTTCTAATGAGCTCATATTTTGTGAACATTTATTTGGAAATTCTTACAACGCAGACAACTGGAATTTTTATATATCGTAGAGTATCAAAACCTTCAGTGACAGTAGCTGAAAAATAAATACATTAATAAAAATAAATAAATAAAAAATAAGAGTAAATGAAATTGGGATACGCCGGTCGTCAAAACAGGCACGAGTTATTCGTCAATGTTATCTATAGAAGACACCAAACCTCATTCTGCCATCAGCTATGAACGTTGTTCTTCTCGCAGAGAGGCAAAATAAATCTATCTGAAGACAGACATCTCCAGGAGCTCAGTTTTGCCAAACAACTTTAATTTAAACTTTGGCACTTCGCGCGACATAAAAGCAGTATTAAACCTACCTAAGCCATCATTACCATTACCTCTGGTAACAGACGCAGTAAACAAAAGACGCCATAAAAGAATGAAGTTGAATGCGCCCGAAAGTGAGTGAAGGGGAGAGTTATGATCTCGCGAGGAATCTGCCTCTTATGATTGCGAAAATGAACCGTAAGTCTGAGGTTTATGGGACAAGAGGTCCCTTCCTGGAAGTTCACCACAGGCCATATAGTTTTACTACGCTTTCATTCCCCCCCACCCCCTTTTTTTTCTTGTAAAAGAATACTGTTGAGATGTCTTTGTGTCTGTCCGTCCACACTATTTTCTCTCCGACCTCAGATTTCAAAAACTACTGAGGCTAGAGGGTTGCAAATTGTTAAGTTGATCATCCATCCTCCAATCATCAGACATACCCAAGTTCAGTCCTCTGGCCTCAGTAGTTTTAATTTTACTGAAGGTTAAAATTAGCCATGATTTGTGCGTCTGTCACCGCAACAACACACACCACGGCCGGGTGAGAGTTGCATGGGCCGTTGCTGAGAGTTTCATACCGCATTATATGCTGTGGAAAAAACTCGATTGCGCCGAAGAAACTTCGGCGCATTTTTAACTTTTTTTTTTCCAGCAAGGAGAATGACCTCTTGGTAATGTCCTCCCACTTCCCACATTTCATCCCCAACCCCATAACCACTGGAAACTGCCTCCGAAAATCCTTCAATTTCCAAAACTTGTGCATAACTCTTAACGTCCAGTGATGTCTGAGAACTCTCTCTCTCCCCCCCTTGTGACCAGCTCCTCGTATGGCTGTTTTTCCCTTCATTTCTTTTTCTACAAAGATATATTATTACGTTATACACTTTCCGTAAGTGTTCAGGGTTTATCATAGTAGTCTGTTCCCATCAGAGGAGAAAAAGGTCAGCTTTTGTAAATATTTCGAGTAATAGAAATGAAAAATTTTAAGTTTTTATATGATATTTTATCGTAAGAATTTCCAGATTATTATTATTATTATTATTATTATTATTATTATTATTATTATTATTATTATTATTATTATTATTATTTGGTCTATCACAGTCATTATTATTATTATTCTTATTATTTTTATCCGCAGTGTGAACTCTATTAACATGGAACAAACCGACAGGGGCTATTGACTTGAAATTCAAGCTTTCAAAGAATATTAAGATGTTCATTAGTAAGAAAGGAAAGAGCCCAGCATTTGTGAAGATTTGGCGTAATAAAAATGAAAACATTCCAGTTTGTATGTAATAATTTTCCATGATCATTTCCAGGTAATGGTACTTTAATCCATTTTGAAGACGACATCCTAAGGTTTTCTTGAGATAGTTGATTTACGTTGTCATTGCTCTCAGGTAGACAGCAGAAACTTCTGTTTTTAAACTGCCAGAATGAACCTTCTTAGTATAATGGGCGTAATGTCTGTCCATCCGTCTGTCATTCAATCACGGCCAGTCGGCTGGTCCGATGGGCATGAGACTTGGCAGGGTTATAGTGGGAACCCTTACGATGGTTTATAATGGGGTTTTATCCTAACTCCCCTCCCTCCTCCGAGAGGGGTGGGGGTGAGAAGGGATTCCTTAACGGAGCTAGTTCTGCCCGTAATACGAGGCTTGTTATGCCCGTAGACTTAGTTACTTTACGAATTTTCATACATAATTTCTGTATGCATATGTTTGTTAGTGTATTTAGCAGATCGAAAAGCTATATCTGTTTCAAACAATCGCTTCACTTCCACAGTTTTACTTCGAATGTTCAAGCGAGACTGCAATGCATTACTACCCTACTAGTATTCTCCTTGCATTCGAATACATTTTTATCTAGATAATAATTATTTTTTTTAAAAAGCATGATCTCTTCTTTCTGTATTTCCCTTTGGTTCCTCTTACTTGTTCCATATGAATATTTTCATCTACCGAATAATAATAATAATAATAGTAATAATAATAATAATAGTAATAATAATAATAATAATAAATAATAATAATGAACCAAACAAAAACTTCTTTCAGTTTTCTTCTGAAGATTGAAAAAGAAACCCACAAATTCAATTTGTAACTTGTTTACTTCTAAGTATTTACATTTAGTTTTACTCCATACTCGAGTACTTTCAGGCCCTTCTGTGGCCCATTCTCAAGAGATGTTTGGGATGTTAGCCTGGGTCAAGGCTAACATCCCAAACTGCTGGGCCTTGACCCAGGCTAACATCCCAAACATCTCTTGAGAATGGGCCACAGAAGGGCCTGAAAGTACTCGAGTGTGGAGTAAAACTAAATGTAAATACTTAGAAGTAAACAAAATTGAATTTGTGGGTCTTTTTCAATAATAATAATAATAATAATAGAGTTGTAATTCAGTTGTCAGAACAACAAGAACTTAGATCATCCTGAAGGGGCGTTTTTTTTATTCTAGAAGAATAAAATTTATAAATGTATTATTTTTGATGTGTGTCTATAATGGTTAATCATAAGTTACTACAAGCCTTATATTTTATACTTGTCATTTTTAGGAAAAATAAGTTGATTTCGTAGGGTTATATTAGTGCCTTTTCTGTGCTAATGTGAAAAATAACAAAATATGAAAATTGTATGATCTAGTTTTGATACCAAAATTAAAAGTACCATTAATAACTAGGGCATTGTTTTTAATTATGAAATATTGCTCTTCTCTGTAACTTAGTAGTATTTACTTTTATCAGTGCTATTTTATGTTTCCGTGAAAAAAAAAAGTTGAATTCCTTCAATACTGCTTAATTTAAAAAATGCAATAAACGGTCTCTGTAAAGTAATAACAGTAGGAAATGATAAGCTCTTATCACTGGAAATTTTGTATTGGCCATTGTAGATACAAGGCGTGAGCCGACCTGCAGCATACTCGGGATGTGTGCAAGATTTGCCCTCACGCACAAGTTGTAAACATTATATTCCTAACTTTTAACGTAAATCAAAATGTGCTGAAATCTACGGTCAAATAGAGCCTTGTTTCACCAAAGAGAATGAAAATAAATGTCATCTTTTATTTTCATTCTAATAAATAAATCATAAATATCCTATCCTAAAATTCATGTATCTTTAACTCAACGCAAAGCACTTGTTACGGAACTTTTCAGGTTCATCCATTGACTTTTCCTAACCCACCAACATGAACAACAGCAACAGCAAAGTCGTTTGTAGGGTTTCTCTCCGAGTAAGCAAAGATGCCTTGAACATCAACATCGGTAAATGATTTTCTTTTAGGTGAAGCAAATATTTTCTCTCATCACCAGTTACCGATGTTAATGTTCAATATATAGTAAACTAATATATAGATATATATATATATATATATATATATATATATATATATATATATACATATATATATATATATATATATATATATATGTATATATATACATATATATATTATATATATATATATATATAATAAATATATATAATAATATATATGTGTAAACACTAATGCATTATTAGAAATACTTCCTATAACAAATACTAGTATTCTGTCATCAAAAAAAAGAAAAAAAAACAAAAATGGTTTTGTTCCAACACTGAGGACAAGACACAAAACTCCGAAAGCTTTTCAATAAAAATTCCAGTGAGGCTTGCTGTGAACGTAATGAGAAAACAGAAGCAGTCCATTTGCTTTGTATCTGATACCGGTGCAAACGAGCTTAATACATAAATCCAATAATGGATAAAAGAAAACCACACCAAAAGGACTGGATTTTGCAGGAGGCTCTGACGGTGAGAGAGAGAGAGAGAGAGAGAGAGAGAGGCGAGAGAGAGGGTAAGATAATGTAACGCAAGTATATATATAAATATCACATCCGTGATAAAATAGAATGTCTATGTTGGTTGTTGAAGAAGAGAGAAAAGGGAGAATAAGTTATAGACACAAGCACAATCACACACACACACACACACACACACACACATATATATATATATTATATATTATATATATATATATCATATATATATATATATATATATATATATAAAGAGAGAGAGAAGAGAGATGATGAGACGAGAGAGAGAGAGAGAGAGAGAGCCCTACGTATACATTGTATATATTGTATATATTTATATATATATAGATATATTATATATATATATATATATGTGTGTGTGTGTGTGTGTGTGTGTGCGTGTGTCTGTGTAAATGCTTGTACGTATGTATTTGCGAGTGTGTGTATGCGCGTCCACGCAGAAGTAACCAGACTACTAAACGGAATGGTGAAAGGGGTTGTAGGCCGGGGGGGTGGCGGGTGGAGATACGGCGTGTGCATTTAGGAAAATCAGAAAGTGATTTAAAAGAGGTAGAATGTCTTCATGTCCCCTCTAGGGGGCGAACGCCCACTCGGCGTCACTTACCCAAATCAAAACTTTTCCCCCCAAGTAATGACTGATGGTCTCTGGAGAATGTAGAAACTTTCCCTTGGACGTCTCAACAAAAATTTCGTGTCCTCGAGTCAAAGACTTTTATATATATATCTGTTTTTTTTCTCTCTCATCTCCAGCTACTTGATATTGTTACCGAGTGAGACCCCTTTAATGTGAAAAGTTTCCGAGAATTTATTTTATTTTTTATTTTTTATTTTTTTTTTAAGGTTTCGAAGCCATCCAGAAAATCAACTTCTACTATTTTTATTTTATTATAATTTTATGTTTTCACTATATGGATTCTTATTGCTTCATCAAAAAATTTACTTGTGTTTTGTATTCCACTGAATGATTTCATTACAATATTTCTCACCGAACTCTTTGGCAGTTATAGCGTTTCTCGACGTCCTTATTTGAAGCCTGATGAACTTTTTGTTTTTATAAAGGATTCAAGCTAAAATTTAATATTTATTAAAAAGAATCCTTCCAGTTTTGAACAGTGCTGGATTAACATCGATCTCTGTCAGTTTGCTGTTCACGTATAAATATATTTGCAAATTATTCTCGGCATCATATTCATCAATTGCTTTGATTTGAAAGATAAAGGAAAACTGGTTCAAAGCAACGACAAGGTAATTATCATGATTGCAACGAAAATTAATTTCAAGGCGCATTAGACAAAAATGATGCTCATTTTGTTGAAGGGATATATTTCAAAATTAACGCTTTGAAGTGCATTTACACTCTCATGTGCCATTGGAACTTCAGATGTTCAAGCGAAAATGCAATGCGTCAGTGCCATAATACTATTCTTCTGGCATTTTGATACATTTTTTATCTAGTTATCTATTTATTAATTTATTTTTTTTAATGAGTGGTATCTCTACTTTCTGTAATTCCCTTTACTTCTTACTTCTTCCTAATGAATATCATAGTCTTTGGAAGCTTGAATTTGAAGTCAGTGGCCCCTTTGGTGGGCTTGTTCCTTATGAGTAGGTTTCATCTAGTGAATAATAATAATAATAATAATAATAATAATAATAATAATAATAATAATAATAATACAACTTAATCTCATTCACGGGATTGATACTGAAAAAAGATGAATTAAACACAGACAAACCAGAAGATCCTCCTGCTTTTACGTCCCTTGCCAACATATTTGCCATCGCCTTAGTCTTCAACTACCTTTCATTGCTATCAAACATTATACAAGCGCCTCAGTCACGTGATCGGTATGGTGTTGGCCTGCCACCTCGGTGCCTGCGAGTTCGATTCTCGGGCATTCCATTTAGGAGATAGAGATGTGTATTTCTGGTGACAGAAGTTCATTCTCGACGTGGTTCGGAAGTCACGTCAAGCCGTTGGTCCCGTTGCTGACTAACCACTGGTTCCATGCGACGTAAAAACACCATACAAACAAACAAACAAAAACATTATACAACACCATATTTGTACTATGAATTCAGACTACCTCGCTTCGTAGTCTGTTAATTGTACATAGTCCAATTGTGGAATCAAAGCTCATCAAAACGTTGTTCAATGAGGCACACTCATACTGACGGGTACCATAGGGGGGTAGTACCGTCAGTGGACCTCATGCAGTGCACTGTAGACATTACTTAAGGTTCTATGCAGCGTGCCTTCGGCCCCTAGTTGCTAGCCACGAACCTCCTTTCATGTTCTCTTTCTTCCAACTTACTTTCCACCCTCTCCTAACGCTAGATTCGTAGTGCAACTGCTTTGAGGTTTTCCTCGTGTTACACCTTTCAAACCTCTTACTGTCAATTTCCATTTCAGCGCTGAATGACCTCGTAGGTCCAATACTTGGCCTTTGCTCTAAATTCAATATTCAACTCAACTCAACTCATACTGGCGGGAGGGAGGCTGAATGATTTAATCCACAAACGACCCGGAAGTTGGAGGGGGAGGGGAAGGGGAGTTGGGGTGTTGGAGGAGTTTCTCATTCTATAATTGATGTGGGATCTCTCCTAGATGGTGACCCCGTGCAAAGTTCCGGGGTCGTTATCTTGAACTAATATTGACAGTCTTTTGTTTGTTTCTACGGTCATCCCCAACGGGTTTGTACTGAGCACCCCTCAAAGGTGGATACATACCGGGCTAAAAGGTGGTCACTATCAAGGAAAGATCCGTTATGCGTTTTGATTAAGGTAGATACACCCAGTTGACACTTGTCACTGGTACGTAAGTGTTGACAGATCCACTCTGACGTAAAAGCTGACCGTGATGGTCTACTGCCATTCTCACTTAGTCTCGTCTTCATTGTCAGATGCCAGCCTGAAAGGTCATCCATACATAAATTAAGAGATTGTAATGGATGTCTCTGTCTGGGTGAAATATGTTTTCGTATGTTAAATCGTCTGAATTATGTAACCACAGTAACCGAAGCGTGAATTAATAATAGATATTCTCTCTTCGAATATTTAGCCCAGGGCTTTATTAAACGATAGTCACATATATATATATATATATATATATATATATATATATATATATATTTATATATATATATATATATATATATATATATATATATATATATATATATATATATAGAGAGAGAGAGAGAGAGAGAGAGAGAGAGAGAGAGAGAGAGAGAGAGAGACCGACCTTACAGACCTTACATCTTGTTCGGGTTGCCCCAGGTCCCTCAGTATGAGGCACCTCTAATGTCTACCAGAGAGTTGCTAGTACATCTTCCGGTATATTTTGCATCTTCCAATCTTGGATGGTCTGGGATCCAGTTTAGATATTTGTCGAGCTTATTCTTAAACACATCTACGCTCACTCCTGTTATATTCCTCAGTTGAGCTGGCAACGCTTTGAATAGACGCTGCATTATCAATGCTGGTGCGTAGTGGATTAATGTCCTGTGTGCTTTCCTTATTTTTCCTGGTATAGTTTTGGGCACTATTAATCTACCTCTGCTTGCTCTTTCTGATATTTTTAGCTCCATGATGTTTTCAGTTATTCCTTCTATCTGTTTCCATGCCTGAATTATCATGTAGCGTTCTCTTCTCCTTTCTAGACTATATAATTTTAAGGATTGTAGTCTTTCTTTTAAGGATTGTAGTCTTTCCCAGTAGTCAAGGTCCTTAACTTCATTATATTCTAGCTGTAAAGGACCTTTGTACACTCTCTATTTGTGCAATATCCTTTTGATAGTGTGGGTACCATATCATATTGCAATATTCAAGTGGACTACGAACATATGTTTTATAAAGCATAATCCTGTGTTCAGCTTTTCTTGCTTTGAAATGCCGTAACAACATTCCCATTTTTGCTTTACATTTTGCCAATAGAATTGCTATTTGATCGTTGCATAACATGTTCCTATTCATCATCACACCAAGGTCTTTAACTGCTTCCTTATTTGTGATTGTCTCATTATTAGGTCCCCTATATGCATATAGCTTTCCTTCTCGGTCTCCATAATTTATTGATTCAAATTTATCAGAGTTAAATACCATCCTATTTACCTCTGCACAATCATATACTTTGTTAAGGTCTCTTTGTAGCGCGTTCCTATCTTCATCACAAGTAATTTCTCTACTTATTCTTGTGTCATCGGCGAAACTACTCACTACCGAGTCCTTAACATTACTGTCTATGTCTGCAATCATAATAAACAGTAATGCAGCTAACACCGTACCTTGTGGCACACCGGAAATTACCTTAGCTTCATCCGATTTCTCATCGTTTGCAATAACTATCTGTTCTCTGTTGTGTAAAAATTCTTTTAACCATCTTCCTACTTTATCCACTATATTATGTTTTCTAATTTTCTTCGCTAATATATTATGATCTACCTTGTCAAAAGCTTTTGCAAAGTCTAGATAAACCACATCTGTTTCATTTCCGCTTTTCATATTTTTGTATATTTTTTCACGGTGGACTAACACTTGGGTTTGTGTACTTTTTCCGGGTACGAAACCATGTTGTCCTATATTAAACAGATTATTTTTTATTGAATGTTTCATAATATTTTTCTTCATTACCCTTTCATACACTTTCATAATATGTGATGTTAGACTCACAGGCCTATAATTACTTGCCTCTAGTCTTGATCCACTTTTGAATGTAGGGGTAATATATGCTAATTTGTGCTCATCATAAATCGTGCCTGTATCTACACTTTGTCTTAATAATATTGCAAGTGGCTTTGTGATAGAATGAACTACTTTCTTTAACTAGATAGCAGGAACTCCATCAGGTCCTGCTGCAGCTCCATTTTTAATTTCATTAATAGCCTGCACAATATCAGCTTCATTAATATCTATGTCAGCTAAATATTCACTATTTTCGTCCCTTACTTCTATATCATTATCTTCATTATCTATTCTAAGGGTGAATTCTCTCTTATATCGTTCTGCCAATATGTTGCAAATTTCCTTTTTTTCATTCATTAATCTACCCTTTAATTCTTAGATGGGGCCCTATTTTCTATTCTTCTTTTATTCATCTTTTTTTGCGTATGAGTATAATAGTTTGGGTTTAGCTTGATATTTATTAGGGGGTTTTTTCTTCCAAGTCCCGTTTTTCATTTTCTTTTGATTGGTAATATAATCTTTTGTTCTGCATTTTTCTTTCTATCTTACTTTTTAGTTTCTTGTAACTTGTTTCCATGGCATTTTTTTCTTTTGCAAGACCTTTTTTCCACTTTCTGATTTTCTGGAACAAGATCCTTCTGTCTCATGGTATGCATGACTGATGTTTACTTTTCTTCTTCGGTATATATGTATCCACTATTTTCTGTAATATTTTATATAATATCTCCATATTTACCCTTATGTCATCACTTACGAAAGAGAGAGAGAGAGAGAGAGAGAGAGAGAGAGAGAGAGAGAGAGAGAGAGAGAGTTACAGGATTGGGATGTCTCAGAGACTTGCTAGTCCATCCTCACAGGAGACATCGTGTGCTCACTTATCTCTAGGAGCAGTTTTTAATGTTCATTCACAGTGTCCTAATGATTTTGCCTAGCTTTCTTTTAAACTCTTCCCCACTGTTGCTGTTTACAACTTCTGGTGGCAGTTTATTCCATGTGTCACATATCTTGTATGTTACAAGGAGTTACAAGGATTAGGATGTCCCAAAGACTTGCTAGTCCATCCTCAGAGGAGACATCGTGTGCTCACTTATCTCTAGGAGCAGTTTTTAATGTTCATTCAGTGTCCTAATGATTTTGCCTAGCTTTCTTTTAAACTCTTCTACACAGTTGCTGTTTACAACTTCTGGTGGCAGTTTATTCCATGTGTCATATATCTTGTATGTGTGAAGACGGTCCCACAATGGGATGCGTTGTATCTCTTCAGTTCTGGTTTCCATCCATTATTTCTTACCTGGTTTTCGTTTAACGTAAATAGGTTTCTGTCTACTTTTGTTATGCCTTTCAGTATTATAAATGTTTCTATTTGTCTTCGCAATCGTCGTGTTTCTAAGCCATACATGTTCAGGCTCTCTATTCGTCTTCGGTAACCTATTTGCCTGATGGATGGAATTAACTGTGTGGCTCCTACTTGTACTCCTAATCTATTTATGTCTTTTCTTAGTGTTGGTGACAAAAAATGTACTGGATATTTAATTATGTGAAGAAGTTCCCGCAATGAGATGTGTTGTATCTCTTCAACTCTAGTTTAGAGAGAGAGAGAGAGAGAGAGAGAGAGAGAGAGAGAGAGAGAGAAAGCACCACGTTTATTCCCCTGTTTTGTTGCTTCCTTTCTTTAGGCTTTCATCTCGTATCACCGCCATCGGGAAAGCTTTGAGGGAATTCCTGGAAAGTCTTACTCTGGTTATCTGTTGGATTCTAAAATCTGGCTCTGGTGGAGTTATTTAATCTGAGAGCTTTTTTGTAAATTGTATACTACCTTTGCTCTACAAACGCAGTAAGGTTTACTAAAGCATTAAATCAGCAAAAAAGCCTCGAAGATTCACGATAGTATTTTGTGATACATTTGCCAAAACACACTGAGGACGTTGGAGGAAAAATTAGGCAAAAAGAATAATTTCATCTTTTCCAGTATTTTTTGTTTTATGGTATTCGATCTTTTTTGTATTTTCTTTCTCTGAATTATATTGTGCTACTGGCTGTATTTTGTCCCTCTCATTAGTTCATGATGTATCTCCTCTTTCTGTATTTTTCATTACCATATTCTTTGGAAACTTGAATTTCAAGTCAGTGGCTCCTGTGGGTTTGTTCTAAATGAGTAAGGTTAATCTTTTGAACAATAATAATAATGGAATAATAATGAATAATAATAATAATAATAATAATAATAATAATAATAATAATAATAATATAATACTGTTAAAAAGGATGGCAGAATTAAGCGAGTTGATTTTTATATATAGTTTTTTCTATTTTCCTTACAATTCGCTTCTCAGGCTCAGCGATGTTTCTGAGTAACTAGCCAATATTCATATTGGGAATTTCAAAAATTATAAGTGCTGAAGGAATCTTTTATTAGAACAAGATATCAGGTCCAAGGTCAAGCAGGGGTCGTCGTCAGTGCTGGTATTATTCCGTAGGCGTAGTTCATTTTCTGCCGGGGTCGTCTTAGGTTTAAGGGCTGGTATTGGTGCTGGTATAGCTGGTATCACGTGACGTTTCGACGATAAATACCGTTCCGCAAACTTTCTTGCTACAGTCTCTTCAACCAACTCGTCCGAAGATGACCTACGAGAAGGTCGAAACGTCACGTGATACCAGCTATACCAGCACCAATACCAGCCCTTAAACCTAAGACGACCCCGGCCCGAACTGAACTACGCCTACGGAATAATACCAGCACTGACGACGACCCCTGCTCTACCTGGACCTGATATCTTGTTCTAATAAAAGATTCCTTCAGCACTTATAATTTTTGAAAATTCCCAATATGAATATTGGCCAGTTACTCAGAAACATCGCTGAGCTTGAGAAGCGAATTGTAAGGAAAATAGAAAAAACAATATATAAAATCAACTCGCTTAATTCTGCCATCCTTTTTAACAGCATTTGCCTAAAAAGAGGTCTTCTACCAAAATAATAATAATAATAATAATAATAATAGTAATAATAATAATAATAATAATAATTTTTATTGATTATTATTATTTATTATTATTATTATTATTATTATTATTATTATAGGAATGATGTAATAAACAATAATAATAATATCATGGTCGTGAGGGCGCACACGGATGCCCCTGCAGGACCCGGAGGGTGCTCGACTTTTCATTGGCTGGCGGCCAAGCGTCGGAAACTCTAGAGGCGCGTTGACCTTCTCAGGTGTGTTGCATCACCTGGAGCCGGGTTTTCATTGGCTGAGACCGTGGTGACGTAACTCCTAGTATTTTTTCCAACCTCTTCAATACCGGTCCCGTCCTGGGCGCTGGTGTTATCGTCTGGAAAGGGGGGGGGGGGGGGGGGGGGGGGGGGGGGTGGGGGTGGGGGGTCGCCTGGGTTCTCCGGTCATTCCTTACACAGGTGTGTAG
>NC_087210.1:7152481-7154981 GCF_015104395.2 Macrobrachium nipponense | reverse complement strand
ATTTCATTTGTTCTTGTCACAGGGAGACCGGAACAACAAGTAGGCTTTGTTGTGAGACCAGATCGCAGGTCATAAAAGTCCCCGTTGTGTAGGGGGGGGGGGTGCCGTCAGTGCTCCTCATGGGGTCACTGTAGGCATTACAGAAGATTCCAGCGTCGCTTCTTTAGGCCCCTAGCATCTGCAACCCCTTTCATTCCTTTTATTGTACCTCCATTCATATTATCTTTCTTCCTTCATGCTATCCACTCTCTCCTAATAATTATTTCATAGTGCAACTGCTTTGAGGTTTCCCTCTTGTTTCGCCTTTCAAGCAAACCCACCCACTCCCAATTTTCTTTCTAGCGCTGAGTGACCTCATATGTCCCAGTGCTTGACCATTTCCACCCCCCGGCACCTCGCTTGTGAAGAAAATGTGGACGTACTGAAATGCAAGTCGTTTTCCTTTTTATTTGTATCTATTTATTTATTTATTCTTAAACAATTTGCCATTTTCTATGAAGATGAAAAAAAACAAAAACTATTAGTTGGACCCCGAGGCAATCTAATTTTGCTTGGACTTTAAGCATTTACTCATACATTGTTATACATGTTATCAATGCCTGAAATAAATAATAACATAAGCCCAAATCTCTGCCCGGAAAAAAGTAGCGAATTAAAGTCACGTTCTCTCTGATAAAGAAACTGAGACTGAACCTAAAGCAACCAAATTTAGTTTGGAATTACATCATTAGCCGACACTTAATATCAGTGCCTGAAATAAATGAAACCGTAAGCCCACACATCTGTTTCGAAAAATGAGAACGAATGGAATATCTGTTCTCATAAAGAAATGGGGATTGAAAGATTCCAAACTTTCAAATTTCCTTCCTTTCAACTTTCCATCCCACATCGCACAAGAACTGTGATTTACTTCATAGCCCCCATCTTCCTGAAAGGTAACAGGATTCGGCCATATTCTCCCTTTTGTATTCCTCTGTGTCTCGTGTTCACAACAGATTTAACAAAAAAAGGAAGACGGTATAACTGATGCACGTCCCCCCCCCCCCTCTTCCCCCACAGGCATTGCTCATTTCGATAGATATGTCATTATTAAAAAAAATGCAAATTTAACAGAGGGCTCTCCCAGGCGAGTGATTTCGACCTATCACTGCTTCACCACTGCCTTTTTCTTCCTCCTCCCTCCCCCCTTCCCCCTCTATTCTTACGGATAATTCGCTCTTTCCCCAAAAAATCTTTACGAGCACACGGTATCTCTGGATGCCTCTGTGGGAGGGTGGTGGGACCGTTCGGGGAGGGCGCCTAGTCTCTGGGAAGGGGAGGAGCAGAGAGAGATTACCTTACCTTACCTCTACTTTCTTACGAGGCACTAGACCTTACTTTACTGCCTCCGTAGACAGGGGTCCCTCGACACGCCATGGCTGTGGTAACACACTAGTATACCTTTTGGTTAACGATTCTTGAGAATCGAGATAAGCGACGATAACGCCTCCACAGCGGATAACCTAAGCGCTCTGCAAATGACGATGAAATTTGATGGAAAGGTAGCTCTTGGGTGAAGGTAATTAGCAAAGTTAGCAAGCCTGTTCAGTGGCCACAACGAAGGACCATTCACGAATTTACCCAATAAACAGTGGTAAATGGAGAGAGGGAGAGAGACAGAGAGGAATGAAATGTGGCATTCGGCAAATGGGTAACAGCTAAAAAGCATTGGTACTCGGAAAGTGCCCTTGAAATAAATATATTTACTTGAAAGGAATTGTTTTATAAATATATTATATATATATATATATATATATATATATATATATATTATAATTAATTATCACATTACCGTGATTCATTATAAATTATTCGAGCTACAAATGTCATTTAATATCTAATTCGCTCTACCTCGGAATTAATATATTTTCATATATGTAAACCGAAGGGGAATTTTTTAGTTGATAATAATTTCGTCCCCTCATGGGATCGAACCACCGTCCAGCGGACAGGAACGAAATCAGGACGACGTTGACGGTGGTTCATCCCATGAGGGGACGAAATTATTATCAACTAAAAACTTCCCTTCGTTTACATATATGAAAAATATATCAACTCTGAGGTAGAGCGAATTATATTAAAGGACATTTGTAGCTCGAGTAAATATATATATATATATATATATATATATATATATATATATATATATATATATATATATATTATGTTTATGTCTACACCACATACATATACCAGATATATAAATACATAAATGTATATATATATATATATATATATAATATATATATATATATGATTATATATGTAGGTATGTATGTATTATATACATGCATACAATACCTGATCTAGATAAAACCACGAAACTTTTTTTTTCGAGTATGCGAAGACTCATTCTAATTCGATTTGGAGAGGGAAGAATTTAAATTTCTCCTAAAAAAGAGAGAGAGACAGACAGAGAGGAGAAAGAGAAAAAGACGGTGGGGGGGGGGACGGTGGGGGG
>NC_087210.1:7129981-7149981 GCF_015104395.2 Macrobrachium nipponense | reverse complement strand
GTGTTTCAATTATCCTTCGTGGCTGTAACTGTTTTCATGTATGTATGTATATATATATATATATATATATATATATATATATATATATATATATATATATTATTATGTATGTATATATATATATATATATTTATATATATATATATATTATATATATATATATATATATATATATATATATATATATATATATATTCCTACATGCTATTTCGAATACATTGAATAGCAAATACCTGATTGTCGAGTTTCTGATCTATCACTACTCATTATCGGAACGAAAATTTTATCATGCCAAAACCGAACTACTAATGGGAAGGGATAATTCGCGCGCTCTTAAGCTCTCTGGCAAAGCACAGCGAGGGCTTAATCATCATCATCATCATCATCACCATTTCGCGATACAAGTACTACTGATTAAGGCTTGAAGTACGCGAAACAGATAACGATTTAAAGCGCGTGGGAGTTATTTCATCGGTAGGGTACAGTTGGTTGAAACCTGCGTAGTTCTTAATCATCCAACGCGTAGAAATTGCAAAAGACAGTTTTAATCTCGATTTCTTTCTGTAGCTTAAAAGTTTTATGACAAAACAAGGATATACTATTTTTTTTGTTTCGTTTGCTTTTTTTTTCTCAACTTACTTGACTGTAGAAAGAGGAACTTACGGTGGTAGACTTTGTATGGAGTAATTCCACCAATCATTTTTGAACAACTTTAACCTACCTCTTTTTTTTTATGCAAAATGACGCTTTCATTCTTTAATCATTTCTGTTGCTTGAAAATGTTCTTGATTATTTAAGCGCGTGGAAAACATCGCTTACTTTTTTTTAATGTTTACCTGAGGAAGAAGCAGTCTTTTTATTTGTTTTTTTTTTATATTCTGATCTTAATTCGTTACCACAGTCTTGATTTACTTTTTCATTTATTTATTTTTTATTCTGATCTTTACTTCGTTACCACGGTCTTGATTTATTTTCCCATTTATTTTTTTTTATTCTGATCTTTAATTCGTTACCACGGTCTTGATTTACTTTTCCGGACTGAGGTTTAATTTCCCCTGTAACTGTGGACACGAGTCACGTATAATTATCTAACAAAATATCAATTATCATTATAGAAGAGTATCTAATTGGTTTTTGTGGAACTAAATTTGTTTTTCTTTTACAGAAATGAGGTGAATATCCGAAACAGAGGAAATCTGTTTGCATTTTTTTGGTGTCCTTAATGAATTTTAGCTTACTCGGGGAGTAAGCCTGCAAATTGCTTTGTTGTTGTTGGGGGTAGGGGGGGGGTGGAGGGCAGGAAAGCCTAAAAATGTCAGAAAAATATGTTTCGCGTTGAGTTAAAGATACAGGAATTCTAGGATAGGATATTTATGAATTATATATCAGAATGAAAATGCAAAAATAAAATAGATAATGTGGAAGTTAAACAGTACAGAAGTTATTTCTAATAAAATATAGCGTATTTATTTTAATTTTCGTTGGTGAAACAACGCTTTATTTGACCATAGATTTTAGCACGTTTTCATATACATTAAGTTAGGAATATAATGTTCACAACTTATGGGTGAGGGGAAATCTTGCACGTTTCCAAAGTAAGCTGGAGGTCGGATCACGACTTGTTGAAAGTAAGGAGACAATCTGTATAGATTTTTCCCTTGCTTGTCTGAATGCGACGTGTTTTCATACTTGAAATACTGACGCGGATAAAGCTAAAGAAAAATGGAGTGATGAGATAAGATTATGAAGTAAATAGGAATTGTTACTTGTTAAAGAGAAAGCTGTTGTCAGATGCATAGACGAAGAGCACTGTTATGAAATATGTCAGATAAATCATTGAAATAAAGAACTGAAAATTATTGGAACATGAACGTACAACGAACAAGATTTCCTTGTATCCAGACTAAACAAAATATCTATTATTGTTACAGAAGCATTTATCCATACTTTTTGTTCCAGATATTTGTCTAGTCTGTAAAAAAAAAAAAAAAAAAAAAAAAAAAAAAAACATTTCAGAGTCACAAAACACAATGAGAAATCCTTCTGTAATAATGACGGATATTTTGTTTAGTTTACTAAAATATTACCAGTGTTTACTCGTTCGGTCATTATATATGGCTCGTGTCCTTGGGTAAGGGGAAAAATGAAATCTCTGTCTGGAAAAGCAATTCAAAACTGGTAATGAGTTAAGTTCAGAATAAAACGCGTTTGGGTATCTAAGGCGTTTTTCTCAGTTTAACACTCAAATGTTAGCGATGATTTCCACGGGCATAAATAACGGAGATTATTTCCAAGCTAGAGAACTGAATAAAGAATAAAATTGTCATTTTAGACCAAAATAAACAAGTAAATTACGTTGTTCAAAAGCGATTCGTCAGTTGCGTGATCGGTATGGTCTTGGCCTGCCACCTCGGTGGCCAAGAGTTCGATTCTCTGGCATTCCCCTGAGGGGTTAGAGATGTGTGTTTCTGGTGAAAGAAGTTCAGTTCACTCTCGACGTGGTTCGGAAATCATGTAAAGCCGATGAATAACCACTGGTTCCATGCAACGCCAAAACACCATACAAACAAACAAACAAAGTGATTTGTGGAATTGCCTCATACATTTTTTACCACCGACAGCTAGTTCCGCTTTCATCACTTAACCGGAAAACTAAAAAAAGAAAACGTAATAAAAGAAAAGTATATCACCAGAACGAAACATGAGTTTTTCGTTGTTTGACCATGATTGTTTGCAACTTTTCATCAAAAGTGTATGTTTTGGGCGATCGTCCAAACAATTTTTATTGTGAGTTACTTTTTTCTGTTCATTTAACGAAGCTCATTAATTTATTATTTCATTTCGCATCGTTTAACGCGAATGCTCATTATGGGGAAAAAAATCAACTAATGGAAAAATTCCTCCAGAGTGGAAATACATGATGCGTTTTCGAAATAGTAACTATCGATTCACCATTAAATATTTGTTTATTTATATTTATAACCAATTCAATATTTTTTTGCCTCTCATCGAAATTAAGATTGCCATGGGCGGTTGTCATATTATTGTTATTATTTTATTATTATTATTATTATATTATTATTTTTTTTTTGCTCTATCACAGTCCTCCAATTCGACTGGGTGGTATTTATAGTGTGGGGTTTCCGGGTTGCATCCTGCCTCCTTAGGAGTCCATCACTTTTCTTACTGTGTGCGCCGTTTCTAGGCTCACACTCTTCTGCACGAGTCCTGGAGCTACTTCAGCGTCTAGGTTTTTCTAGATTCTTTTCAGGGATCTTGGGATCGTGCCTAGTGCTCGTATGATTATGGGTACAATTTCCACTGGCATATCCCATATCCTTCTTATTTCTATTTTCAGGTCTTGATACTTATCCCTTTTTTCCTTCTCTTTCTGTTCAACTCTGGTGCCCCATGGTATTGCGACATCAATGAGTGATACTTTCTTCTTGACTTTGTCAATCAACGTCACGTCTGGTCTGTTTGCACGTATCACCCTATCTGTTCTGATACCATAGTCCCAGAGGATCTTTGCCTGATCGTTTTCTATCACTCCCTCAGGTTGGTGCTCGTATGGCTTACTTACTTAACTGCAAGGCAGCTGATGTTTCTTGCACAGGCTCCAGTGGAGGGCTTTTGCCATGAATCATAGCTCTTTTTTGATACTGGTTCTGTGCAAGTGCCGGACATTCGCTTGCTATGTGGTTTATGGTTTCATTTTTTGTATTGCACTTCCTACATATGGGAGAGGGGATGGTTATTTCCGTCTATCGTTCTTGAACATATCTGGTTCTTAGGGCCTGATCTTTGTGCCGCTGTTATCATTCCTTCAGTTTCCTTCTTTAGCTCTCCCCTGTAGCCATTGCCAATTGTCATCGCTGGCTAGTCTTTAGTCTGTCTCATGCATTGTCCGTGCATTGGTTTGTTGTGCCAGTCCTCTGTTCTGTTTGTCATTGTCCTGTCTCTGTATATTTCTGGGTCTTCGTCTACTTTTATTAGTCCTTCTTCCCATGCACTCTTTAGCCACTCCTCTTCACTGGTTTTCAGATATTGCCCCAGTGCTCTGTTCTCGATGTTGACGCAGTCCTCTATACTTAGCAGTCCTCTCCCTCCTTCCTTTCGTGTTCCATATAGTCTGTCCGTATTTGCTCTTGGATGTAGTGCTTTGTGTATTGTCATATGTTTCCTGGTTTTCTGATCTATGCTGAGGAGTTCTGCCTTCGTCCATTCCACTATTCCTGCGCTGTATCTGATTACTGGCACTGCCCATGTGTTTATGGCTTTTATCATATTTCCGGCGTTGAGTTTTGACTTGAGTATCGCTTTGAGTCTCTGCATATATCCTTTCCTGATCGTGTCCTTCATCTCTTGGTGTTTTATATCTCCTCCTTCCATTATTCCCAGGTATTAGTATCCAGTCTCATCTATGTGTTTGATGTTGCTCCCATCTGGTAGCTTTATCCCTTCAGTTCTCGTTACTTTGCCTTTTTGTATGTTGACTAAGGCGCATTTTTCTATTCCAAACTCCATCCTGATGTCCCCAGATACAATCCTTACAGTCTGGATTAGGGTATCTATTTCCTTGATGCTCTTACCATACAGCTTGATGTCGTCCATGAGCATCAGATGGTTGATTCTGTTGCCTCTTTTCTTGAGTTGGTACGCAGTATCCATCTTCTGCAGTACTTTTGTCATGGGAATTATGGCTACTACGAAAAGTAGTGGGGACAGTGAGTTGCCCCGGAAGATCCTTCTCCTGGTATTAACCTCTGCTAGTTTTATTCCAAAGCTTGTAAGTATTGTATTCCAGTTGCGCATTGTATTTTTGAGGAGGCTGATGGTGTTTTCCTCTGCCCCATATATTTTCAGGCATTCTATTGTACCATGTTGTGGTATTATTATTATTATTATTATTATTATTATTATTATTATTATTATATTATTATTATTATTATTATTATTATTATTTAGGATGTGAACCCTATTCGTATGGAACAAGCCTACAGGGGCCAAATAATATGGTGTTCATTTGGAAGGAATTACAGAAGAGATCGGTCATTGGATAAAAAAAAACGACAAAATACCAAAACAATACACAAATTATTAAAATGGTCAAGATTTTACCAAAAGTAAAAGGAGAACTGTTTGAGTACTGTAGTGTATCGCATCTTCGCTTAAACTGTTGATATTCTGAAATTAATTGGGCTGCGAGAAGAAACTTAACTGATGTCACAAAAGAAAAATTTAATCCAAATGTCTTTTTTTAATGAGGGGGCGAAAGTTTCTTTCCCTAGAGAACAAAGTCTTGAATATATATTACCGGGAAGGATGATAACATTCGCATGACTAAACAAAACAACAGTAACGACAATAAAAGTACTTTTAGTGACAAAAAAAAAATAAAGAACAGATATAATGAAATCATTTTCACTGCAGACCAAAAAGAAATATTGATAATAGTTCCGCAGACTGCATAGTCACAGCAATCTTGACATTGTTAAGAAATTCACAGTCTCGTGAAGAACAAATTGTTAAAAAATCCAGCACTTCGATGATGGGCTATTATTTTCTCGGCCCGCCCACCTTTTTAGATGTTCTTCAGGAGGAAACTACTCTCTTACCTTACATTTTAACGTCTACACTGATGAGGAACACCGTTCATGTGTTCGAAAGTCTTTGTTTTTTGCATAGAAATATACTTTAGTATATAACTGTGGACTTTTTTACAATCTTGACATTGGTGCAGATTCACCTGATGAAGTTTTGAAGCCATGGATCAGTTCCCCAACAGCCAATTGTTGATAGAGTTACCTCAGGCTTTCAAATTCTCCCAGGGGCTTTTCCTTTTATAATTTTCGAGGGAGCAGCTAACTTGTCTTGGATGTAATATCTGTATGCCGCAAATGGCATAGGTTTCTAACACAGAGGACCGTGTTAGTATATGATACACCTGAAGAAATATGATGGAAAGCTTTACTTATTCGAATGGAAATGATAGAATAATACAGTAACTCTTTATGAAAGGACCACAAGCGAGGCAACTCATCAGATGCAGGGATGTTGCTGTAATAAAAAAAACAGGTTTCACAGAGCAAGGAACAGTTGCTACAGAAAGTTTATACAAGCATCGTTCTTCTCATACTGAATAATTTACCTTCATGGTTTACTTTTATCTATAGAACTGCGAGTCAACTATACTTTTGTAAAATGATTAGATCGGCGCCATTTATTTTTGCACAGCCTATTATCCTTGCAACGAATGAAGATTATATTTTTCAAGAGTGAAAGCCAGTTGAACGACTTGATACCCATGTCTAAATGAGCCAAAAAATAAATATATATATAAAAAGGTATTACACTCAAGACCAGTCGAAAGATTGGGTGCCTTTTTCGAAATCAGGGAAATTAAATAAAAAAAAGGTATTAAACTCAAGAAAGGCAGAGACAAAGAAAATTGCTAAGCCTGGTTTGAAAAGCAAAGAAACACTCAGTGAAGTAGGTCATCCATAGATGACCGGTTCCCTCAGAGTGAAATGTGGGAAGAGATGGCCTGTCCGAGGAGGCCTGGAAGCCTGAGTGGTGTAGGAATTCTCACCTTAGGCTCAATGGAACGGTAACTGAAGCAGTACCTGCATTAAAAAAAAAAAAAAAAAAAAAAAAAAAGATAAGGAGAGCAACCACCTTACAGCGAAGGGAAGAGGATCTACGGATGAGATAATAAAAGGAGAAACATTAATTAAATAAAGTCCATAACATTTCATTCCTATCAAGGAGAGACGAGAGAAGAGTTGCCCTCGTTATGAGGGCAATACTCCAGACAAGGACTTTTAAAGCTTCGACACAAAACTTTAATAAGTGGGATGTAGACAGCCGTTTGCGTGATGACAAATTCAGCATTTGAACAACGAGATCTTTCCAAGACATGGTTGGACTAAACGTTTCAATAAAAAGAAAATATTCGATTGTTGAGAAGAGTGGAGAAATATGATGAAATTGAGTCTTGGAAGTCTTTAATTTAAGGAAGCCAAGTGATTCCCAATGATATTATGCTGACCAAGTTAGGATTGATTGATAAGGAAAGGAAAATTCAGGAAAAAGTGTTTAGTGTTTAGGAAAGGAAATTTCAGGTAAGGAGAGTTCAGGAGAAGGGAGTTCAGGAAAGGAGAGTTCAGGAAAAGAGGGTTCAGGAAAGGAAAGTTCAGGCAAGGAAAGTTCAGGAAAGGAGAGCTTTCCAGGAAAAGCAGAGTTCAAGGAAAACAGAGGGGTTTAGGAAAAAGAAGGCAGTTATCAGGAAAGGAAGAGTTTTCAGGAAAAGAGGGTTTTGGGTTTTGGGAAAAAGAGCTTCAGGAAAAAGAGGGGAAATTAGGAAAAGAGTTCAGGAAAGGAAGAGTTAAAGGAAAAGAAGGGTTTAGGAAAAAGAGCAAGTTTTTTCCTGGAAAAGGTGAAAGTTCAGGAAAAGAGAGTTTAGGAAAAGAGAGTTCAGGAAAGGAGAGTTCAGGGAAAAAAGAAGGGAGGGTTTGTTTAGGAAAAAGGAGAGTTTCAAGGAAAGGAGAGGTTCAGGAAAAGAAGGGTAATAGGAAAAAGAGAAGTTCCAGGAAAGGAGAGTTCAGGAAAAGAGGGTTTAGGAAAAGAGAGTTCAGGAAAGGAGAGTTCAGGAAAAGAGGGTTTAGGAAAAGAGAGTTCAGGAAAGGAGAGTTCAGGAAAAGGGAGTTCAGGAAAGGAGAATTCAGGAAAAGAGGGTTTAGGAAAAGAGAGTTCAGGAAAGGAGAGTTCAAGAAAAAGAGAGCTTCAAGGAAAAGGGAGAGTTCAGGAAAAGAGGGTTTCAGGAAATGGAGAGTTTCAGGAAAAGGAGGGGGAAAGTTCAGGAAAAAAGGGTAGTCAGGTAAGGAAGAAGGGCTTCAGGAAAAAGAGGTTTATAAAAGTAGAGTTCAAGAAAGGAGAGTTCAAGAAAAGAGAGTTCAGGAAAGGAAAGTTCAGGAAAAGAGAGTTCAGGAAATGGGAGTTTTAAGGAAAAGAGTTCAGGAAAGTAGAGTTCAAGAACAGAGAGTTCAGGGAAGGAGAGTTCAGGAAAAGTGAGTTTTAAGGAAAAATGAGTTCAGGAAAGGAGAGTTCAGGAAAAGAGAGTTCAATAAAGGAGAGTTCATGCTACATAATTATGCGCGAATCATGGGAACTGTAATACACTTCCAGCGGTAACTAGAGTGAGAAGGAGTTGCAGATTATTCAAAGGAAAGTATTAATAACACAAGTGTTATATTTCATTTGATAACGAATAGTAGTGAGAACATCTCTTGGTAGAATGGATATAAGAAGCACACCGGTATCCTTTCGAAGGGTACGAATATCGAACTATTTTGTTATAGATTTCGAATACAGGAGGATTAAAATGAGCGTCAGATGGGTAAGACACAATTTAGAGTCTATAAATATGAACAATACTGATTAATACCTTGCAGAGAACAAAACAGCAAACAGGGGGACCAGAAGATAGTTGGATGTGATGTTGCATGGCATAAAGGCCGATTATGCAACAGAGGATCAGCAACATCCTCGGAGTCAAATGCTGTATTGGCATAAAAGAATCGTTTCCATGTAATCCCTATGGCACAACGATCTGTCAGACGTGGAAGGAGATTTCCCAATTGCTTCACTGAATGGCATCAACAACAGAGCAGGTAAATGGAAAGTCTGAATTTCCCAGAGTTGCAATGTCCTTCGCAATCCTTAATCCCTATTCTAATAGTGAAAGACGTTCTCAACAATGCTTTGCAAGATGTGCATTTGCAGCAGAGGAAAATATTAAGTTCTAGTCATTTCTTGAATAGAATTAATAGAATTAAGACAAATGCAATGTGGTCTTAATTTTGGAGAAAAAAAATCTCGTGATTCGCAAATTATTCTTTGTCTTTTATGAAAATATAAAACACAATCCAAACTGTAAGATATATTTGAGAAAATACGATCATGTCGATATATTTACAGCTGTTCACCAAGCACAAAATGGAACACTAAGGTGAACAATTCCTACATTGAGATGAACAGTTCATTTTCTTATTTATGGGGGGATTATAAAATATCATATATATATATATATATATATATATATATATATGAATAACTTGATCACGAAGTATGAATATTTATATATATATATATATATATATTATATATATATATATATATATTATATATATATTTCATTTCTGCTTTATAATAATTTTTACATTTTTTTCTAATATAGTTATAGTGTTACATGCAAGATAAGTTGCTCTAATGGGGTCGAGTTACTTTAAAACCTTATGTGATTTAAGGTAGCCCTGTGATGGTGGTGGGGCGACAAACCCCCACCCGACAAAATACCCACACGACAAAACCCCCACTTACAAAAGCACTCACATAGCTTTCAGAAGAAACTTATCGAAATGACTACATTATCTAATTTCTACGTCTCGGCAAGCACGGACATAAAGGAATGTCTTATTATTATTATTATTATTATTTTTTTTTTTTTGCTCTATCACAGTCCTCCAATTCGACTGGGTGGTATTTATAGTGTGGGGTTCCGGGTTGCATCCTGCCTCCTTAGGAGTCCATCACTTTTCTTACTATGTGTACCGTTTCTAGGATCACACTCTTCCGCATGAGACCTGGAGCTACTTCAGCCTCTAGTTTTTTCTAGATTCCTTTTCAGGGATCTTGGGATCGTGCCTAGTGCTCCTATGATTATGGGTACGATTTCCACTGGCATATCCCATATCCTTCTTATTTCTATTTTCAGATCTTGATACTTATCCATTTTTTCCTCTCTTTCTCTTCAACTCTGGTGTCCCATGGTATTGCGACATCAATAAGTGATACTTTCTTCTTGACTTTGTCAGTCAACGTCACGTCTGGTCTATTTGCACGTATCACCCTATCCGTTCTGATACCATAGTCCCAGAGGATCTTTGCCTGATCGTTTTCTATTACTCCCTCAGGTTGGTGCTCGTACCACTTATTACTGCAAGGTAGCTGATGTTTCTTGCACAGGCTCCAGTGGAGGGCTTTTGCCACTGAATCATGCCTCTTTTTGTACTGGTTCTGTGCAAGTGCCGGGCATTCACTTGCTATGTGGTTTATGGTTTCATTTTTCGTATTGCACTTCCTACATATAGGGAAGATGTTATTTCCGTCTATCGTACTTTGAACATATCTGGTTCTTAGGGCCTGATCTTGTGCCGCTGTTATCATTCCTTCAGTTTCCTTCTTTAGCTCTCCCCTCTGTAGCCATTGCCAATTGTCATCGCTGGCTAGTTCTTTAGTCTGTCTCATGTATTGTCCCTGCATTGGTTTGTTGTGCCAGTCCTCTGTTCTTTCTGTCTTTCTCCTGTCTCTGTATATTTCTGGGTCTTCGTCTACTTTTATTAGTCCTTCTTCCCATGCGCTCTTTAGCCACTCGTCTTCACTGGTTTTCAGGTATTGCCCCAGTGCTCTGTTTTCAATGTTGACGCAGTCCTCTATACTTAGTAGTCCTACTCCCTCCTTCCTTTCGTGTTATGTATAGTCTGTCCGTATTTGCTCTTGGGTGTAGTGCTTTGTGTATTGTCATTTGTTTCCTGGTTTTCTGATCTATGCTGCGGAGTTCTGCCTTCGTCCATTCCACTATTCCTGCGCTGTATCTGATTACTGGCACTGCCCATGTGTTTATGGCTTTTTATCATATTTCCGCCGTTGAGTTTTGACTTGAGTATCGCCTTGAGTCTCTGCATATATTCTTTCCTGATCGTGTCCTTCATCTCTTGGTGTTTTATATCTCCTCCTTCCATTATTCCCAGGTATTTGTATCCTGTCTTATCTATGTGTTTGATGTTGCTCCCATCTGGTAGCTTTATCCCTTCAGTTCTCGTTACTTTGCCTTTTTTGTATGTTGACTAAGGCGCATTTTCTATTCCAAACTCCATTCTGATGTCCCCAGATACAATCCTTACAGTCTGGATTAGGGTATCTATTTCCTTGATGCCCTCTTACCATACAGCTTGATGTCGTCCATGAACATCAGATGGTTGATTTTGTTGCCTCTTTTCTTGAGTTGGTACCCGGCATCCATCTTCTGTAGTACTTTTGTCATGGGAATCATGGCTACTACCGAAGAGTAGTGGGGACAGTGAGTCGCCCTGGAAGATCCCTCTCCTTGATATTAACCTCTGCTAGTCTTATTCCAGAGCTTGTAAGTATTTGTTATTTCCAGTGCGCATTGTATTTTTTGAGGAAGCTGATGGTATTTTCCTCTGCCCATATATTTTCAGGCATTCTATTAGCCATGTGTGTGGTATCATGTCGAAGGCTTTCTTATAGTCTATCCATGCCATGCTTAGGTTGGTTTTTCCTTCTCCTACTGTTCTTCATTACCATTTTGTCTTTCAGGGAGCTGGTCTTTTGTGCCCCTACACTTCCTTCTGCAAGCCTTTCTGTTGGTAGGGGATGGTGTTTGTCTCCTCTAGGTAGGTGTATAGCCTTTCACTGATGATACCTGTTAGTAACTTCCACATTATTGGTAGGCAGGTGATAGGCCTGTAGTTACTACTGGCTATATTTCCCTTACTCTTGTCTTTTTGTACTAAGGATGTTCTTCCTGTGGTCATCCATTTGGGTGCTTGGTGATTTGAGATACATGCTGGAGTTGTTCTGCTATTCGTGGGTGTAGGGCCTTGAAGTTTTTGAGCCAGTATCCATGGACTTCATCGGGACCTGGGGTTTTCACGTTTTGGGCATTTTCTTTAGTTGTTGGTCTGACTGTGTCTGTCGTGATCTCTGTGAATCTTTGTTTTATTCTCCCTGTTTCTTCTTCCTTGACTTCCTGGAGCCATGTTGCATGTTTGTTGTGTGATACCGGATTGCTCCATATGTTTTCCCAGAGACTCTTACTTGGTTCGGCTTCAGGAATTTCTGGGTGGTTGTCTTCCCCTCTTAGTTGGCTGTATAGTCTTTTCTGGTTGGTTCCGAATAGTTTGTTCTGTTGGTATCCCTTATTCCTGTTCATGTACCGTTGGATCTTGTGTGCTTTGGCCTTAAGCCTCTGTTTTACATCTTCTATTGTTGTTGTTTAGTCCCCTCTCTTGTACTTTGTATTTCTCGTTGAGTTCTTCCCTTGTTTTCTTGCTTCTTAGCCTTTTTTCTGCCATCTCTTTCAGTTTACTCAAGTCAGATCTCATCACCATGATTTGCTTTTCCAGGCGCCTTTTCCAAGGAGGTTGCTGTTTTGCTTTCTGTTGGGTGGTTGTGACGGTGGTGTTTGGTGTTCGAATCCCCATCAGTTTCTGCTACTAATCTTGCTCCTGCATATGTCAAGTTATTTGTTTCTGTGATACTGGTGGTGTGTATTAGGCCCATTATTTCATTGACCTCACTTGTTTTCTCCCTTAATTTCTTGGTGTTGTAGGCTTTCGTGGAGGGGATCTTTGTTCTCTCTGTATCTGTCTCCATCCATTGTCTAATCTTTTCTACCCATTCCGTCCTCTCTGTTACTTCGTCGGTGTTTCTTCGTGTGTCGTTGTTTGATACTTCATCCTCCCTGTCGTCTTCATTATTATTACTATTATTATTATTATTACATAGTGTATGTACTGTAGTTATGATGTGCATAGTAATCTAATTAAAAAGACTATAAGAAATGGTTGCAGCAACGAAAATTAATGAAATAATTGTCATCTTTTGCATTTCGTTACTTTTTAACATTTATTTTTGGATAGTTTATGCAATTTCACGACTCCATACTACAGGAAAGATTAATTTATGATAAACGTTTGACATTCAGTTTAACTCAAACGTCAATGTATATTTGTTTTAATGGTTTTTCACAAAACTGTTCACATTATTCTTGGGCAAGCTTTCTACCTTTTGCAGTTGGAAGGCGAAGATGAGAGTAGATTAAGAACCCTGGAGAGTCAGATTGTCAGATGGAGATGAAAACAGAGGTACAAAATGAATGAAATTTTGTACCAGGAATCTATTACTCCTGGATGAAACTCAAGATATATTATTTTCACAGGGCGACGTTCTTAAAAGTTGATATCATCAGAATATAAATGTAGTATAATCTAAAATTGAAAAATGGCATTAACAAATTCTCAGTCATATTACTCCTTAAAAAAATAACGATTGATAATGATAGACAATATATATGTTGTAAAAATAAATAGAATTACATCTGATAAATATATTGTACTAAAATTACCTAAGGACATTAACCAAACCGCATTTGCAATATTTCTTTAAAAAAAAGGATAATGATATGCAGTATATTGTAAAGTAAATAGAAATTACTTCTAATAAATATTTTGTACTAAAATTACCAAAGGACATTAACCTAACTTCAGTTATATTATTTCTTTTTTAAAAAAGGATAGTGATATGCAGTATATTGTAAAGTAAATAGAAATTACTTCTAATAAATATGTAGAAGGTGATGTACTAAAATTGAAAAAGGACAATAAACAAGATTTAATCTCAGTTATATTATTTCTTTTAAAAGAACGGATTGGGCAATTATTTTAAAAATAGGCATTCAACAAATTTTCAGTCATATTATTCCTTACAAAAGATAACGATAGACAATATATATGTTGTAGAAATAAATAGAATTATTTCTAATAAAATATATATTCTGCTAAAATTACCAAAAGGACATGAACCAAAACCGCATTTGTATTATTTTCTTTAAAGAAGGATAATGATATGCAATATATTTTAAGTAAATAGAAATTACTTTTAATAAATATGTAGATACTGTTGCACTAAAATTGAAACACAACAATAAACAAATCTCAGTAATATCATTTCTTTAAAAACAGTATAATGATATGCAGTATATTGTAAAGTAAATAGAAATTACTTCTGATGAATATGTAAATAGAAATTACTTCTAATAAATATGGAAAGTAAATAGAAATTACTTCTAATAAATATGGAAAGTAAATAGAAATTACTTCTAATAAGTATGGAAAGTAAATAGAAATTACTTCTAATAAATATGGAAAGTAAATAGAAATTACTTCTAATAAATATGGAAAGTAAATAGAAATTACTTCTAATAAATATGTATAGATACTGTTGTACTAAAATTGGAAAAGGACAATAAACAAATCTGTTATATTATTTCTTTAAAGAAAAAGATAATGTTATGCAATATATTGTAAAGTAAATAGAAATTACTTCTAATAAAAATGTAGATACTGTTGCACTAAAATTGAAACACGACAATAAACAAATCTCAGTTATATTATTTCTTTAAAAAAATATAATGATATGCAGTATATTGTAAAGTAAATAGATATTGTTTTTAATAAAAATGTAGATACTGTTGTACTAAAATTGAAAAAGGACAACAAACAAGTCTCAGTAATATTATTCCTTTAAAAAAAGTATAATGATATGAAGTATATTGTAAAGTAAATAGAAATTACTTCTTATAAAATGTAGCTACTGTTGTACTAAAATTGAAAGAGGACAATAAACAAATGTTATATTATTTCTTTAAAAAAAAGATAATGTTATGCAATATATTGTAAAGTAAATACGTATTACTTCTAATAAATATGTAGATACGGTTGTACTAAAATTGAAAAAGAACAATAATTGAATCTCAATTATATTATTTCTTTAAAAAAAAGATGATGTTATGCAATGTATTATAAAATAAATAGATATTACTTCTAATAAAAATGTAGATACGATTGTACTAAAATTGAAAAAGGACAACAAACAAATGTCAATTATATGATTCCATAAAAAAAGATACCGATATATAATATATTGCAAAGTAAATAGAAATAATTCCTAATAAAAATGCAGATGCTGCTGTCTTATATATCTTTAAAAGTCTGCCAAGTTTAATGCTTCAATTTGAAAGGGAAAATGAGACCGCCTTCCCCCCACTCCCCCCCTCCCCCCCTCCCCGGCTGCTCCATGAATATGTATCCAAGCACATTAATTTCAAGTTAGTTCCCTGCAATAAATTTCTTGGCCCTTTTTACTATTCAACGACTTTGTTAACTGAAACAAGATTGTTAGGCTGGTAACATGCTAATGATGAAGGCAAGAAAATTCGTTTTTTTTCTTTTTGCGGTTTTGTTGTTTTTTTTTTTTCTGCAAAAGAAAACCATTGAAATGGCTTTTTCTGTTCGTCCGCACTATTTCCTGTCCGCTCCTAGATCTTAAAAACTACCGAGGCTAGAGGGCTGTAAATTTGTACCCTCCAATCATCAAACATACCAAATTGCATGCCTCTAGCCTCAGAAGTTTTTATTTTATTTTAAGGTTAGATTTAGCAATGATCGTGCGTGTGGCGCCTCAACAACACAGGCCACCATTCCCAGCTGATAATTACATGGGCCGTTTTTTTTTTTTTTTTTTTTTTTTTTTACGCGTTTAAATCGTTCTGTATGTCTGATGTAAGATTGTGCCGCTATTGAATATGACCTTGGATTCTATCGCTGAATTTCCAGTTAATGATTATTATTTGACTAATTCGGGTTAAAACCAAAAGAGGTTACAAATAATTTGAGAGGGCACATGAAATATACGAGTATAAACACACCACAAACACTGGTACACACGCTGGCGTGTTTATATATATATATATATATATATATATATATATATATATATATATATATATATGTATATATATATATATATATATATATATATATGTATGTATTTATGCACAAATTATTTGTATTCTCTTTATGTTTTAGCTCCAATAAGACAAATACTAATTAGCTGGGAATACGGCGTTACAATCAAAATCCACACCAGCCAGTGAGACAAATTCCCATCAGATATGCAGAGCGATTAAAACAATAAATAAAAAACAAAAAAAACGGCAAAAAACCGAATAATTTGCCCATTAGCGTGTTACAAGCCTAACAATCTTTATATATATATATATATATATATATATATATATATAATATATATATATATACATATATAATATATATATATATATATATGTGTGTGTGTGTGTGTGTGTGTGTGTGTGTGTGTGTTTGTATGTGTGTGACTGTCTCCACAGTTCTTAGATTATTTATTATTTATTCATTGTAAAATCACGAATCATGTAAAAGCAATATCCCCAACCTAAATGTCACTCTGACTCTGCCCTCCAACAGCAAAACCACTTTTTCCTTAAAATTCTCACTAGTTCAGCGGTCCAATCCTTTCCCTTACCTTTCATTTGTTTATATACCTTTGGGACATCCTGTGGCCTCCAGTGGAAGTTTTATATCACTGCCCCTTGTTTCTTTATGGTCTCGTAAAACCGAGAGATTTTATTTCCAAAAACTTTTCTTTCTGTCAACAACTCGAGGATAAGGAAAGAATAACGTTATGCCGACTTGCAATTGATGGTTAGGGCAGCCATGATCTTTGAGTGACAACAAGAAATGCGTGGTTAGATAACATGAAACAGTTTTATGTAAGAAACAAGCACTGGTTTGCTACTGTGTTTAATACCTGTTTTCTCTTTAAATGTTTCATTAGTTGGATGTATGTTCATGAAGGATATAATGAAATAGTTTAAATATATTCTCATGGGGGATAAAATACATTAGTTTAAATATATTTTCATGAAGGACTTAATACATTAGTTTGAATATATGTTCATGAGGGACATAATACATTAGTTTAAATATATGTTCTTTGAGGACATAATACATTAGTTTAAATATATGTTCTTGAAGGACCTAATACATTAGTTTGAATATATGTTCTTGAAGGACATAATACATTAGTTTGAATATATGTTCTTGAAGGACCTAATACACTACTTTAAATATATGTTTTTGAAGGACATAATAATTAGTTAAAATATATGTTCATGAAGGATATAATACATTAGTTAAATATATGTTCACGAAGGACCTAATACATTAGTTTGAATATATGTTCTTGAAGGACATAATAAGTAGTAAAATATGTTTCATGAGGACATTAATTACATAGAATTTTGGATTATTTCATAATAACATTAGTTTGAATATGTGTTCATGAAGGATAAATAAACATTAGTGTTAAATATATGTTCATGAAGTATAATACTTTAGTTTAAAATATATGTTCACGGGATAAGGACCCTAATACATCTAGTTTGAATATAGTTCTTCGCACCAGGACATAATAATTAGTTTTAAAATATTGTTCATGAAGGACATAATACATTAGGTTTGAATATATGTTCATGAAGGATATAATACATTAGTTTTAAAATATATGTTCATGAAGGATATAATACATTTGTTAAAATATATGTTCACGGAGGACATAATACATTAGTTTAAATATATGTTCATGAAGGACATAATACATTAGTTTAAATATATGTTCACGAAGGATATAATACCTTAGTTTAAATATATGTTCATGAAGGATATAATACATTAGTTTAAATATATGTTCATGAAGGAACATAAAATTAGTTCAAGGATATAAATAGGTTCCATTGAAGATTAAAATATACATTAGTTAAATATATGTTCATGAAGGTAAAAATAATACATTATTGTTAAATATATGTTCAAAGGATAAATAATACATTAGTTTAAGATAATGTTCATGAAGGCATAATACATTAGTTCAAATGTATATGAAGGATAATACATTAGTTTAAATTATGTTCATGAAGGATATAATACATTAGTTAAATATATGTTCATGAAGGACATAAATCATTAGTCGAAATATATGTTCATGAAGGACATAACTACTTAGTTTAAATATATGTTCACGAAGGATATAATTATTAGTTAATATATGGCTGAGGAATAAGAATAATTAATTGAAATATATGTTCATGAAGGACATAATACATTAGATTGAACATTTGTTCTTGAAGGACATAATACATTAGTTGAAATATATGTTCATGAAGGATATAATACATTAGTTTAAATATATGTTCATGAAGGACATAATACATTAGTTGAAATATATGTTCATGATGGATACAATACATTAGTTCAAATATATGTTCATGAAGGATATAATACATTAGTTTAAATATATGTTCATGAAGGACATAATACATTAGTTCAAATATATGTTCATGAAGGACATAATAAATTAGTTTAAATATATGTTCATGAAGGACATAATACATTAGTTTAAATATATGTTCACGAAGGATATAATACATTAGTTGAAATATATGTTCATGAAGGACATAATACATTAGTTTAAATATAAGTTCACGAAGGATATAATACATTAGTTGAAATATATGTTCATGAAGGACATAATACATAAGTTGAAATATATGTTCACGAAGGACATAATACATTAGTTTAAATATATGTTCATGAAGGACATAATACATTAGTTGAAATATATGTTCATGAAGGACATAATACATTAGTTTAAATATATGTTCATGAAGGATATAATACATTAGTTGAAATATATGTTCATGAAAGACATAATACATTAGTTGAAATATGAGTTTATGAAGGGCATAATGCATTAGTTTAAATATATGTTCATGAAGGACATAATACATTAGTTGAAATATATGTTCATGAAGGACATAATACATTAGTTTAAATATATGTTCATGAAGGACATAATACATTAGTTGAAATATATGCTCATGAATGACATAATACATTAGTTGAAATATATGTTCATGAAGGACATAATACATTAGTTGAAATATATGTTCACGAAGGATATAATACGTTAGTTGAAATATATGTTCATGAAGGACATAATACATTAGTTTAAATATATGTTCATGAAGGACATAATACATTAGTTGAAATATATGTTCACGAAGGATATAATACGTTAGTTGAAATATATGTTCTTGAAGGACATAATACGTTAGTTGAAATATAAGTTCACGAAGGATATAATACGTTAGTTGAAATATATGTTCATGAAGGACATAATACATTAGTTGAAATATATGTTCATGAAGGACATAATACATTAGTTGAAATATATGTTCATGAAGGACATAATACATTAGTTTAAATATATGTTCACGAAGGATATAATACCTTAGTTTAAATATATGTTCATGAAGGACATAATACATTAGTTGAAATATATGTTCACGAAGGACATAATACATTAGTTTAAATATATACTCATGAAGGACATGATAATTAGTTGAAATATATGTTCATGAAGGACATAATACATTAGTTTGAACATTTGTTCTTGAAGGACATAATACATTAGTTGAAATATATGTTCATGAAGGATATAATACATTAGTTGAAATATGTTCATGAAGGACATAATACATTAGTTGAAATATATGTTCATGAAGGACATAATACATTAGTTTAAATATATGTTTATGAAGGACATAATACGTTAGTTAAAATATATGTTCACGAAGGACATAATACATTAGTTTCAATATATATTCATGAAGGACATGATAATTAGTTGAAATATATGTTCATGAAGGACATAATACATTAGTTTGAACATTTGTTCTTGAAGGACATAATACATTAGTTTAAATATATGTTCATGAAGGATATAATATATTTGTTTAAATATATATGTTCATGAAGTACATCATACATTAGTTTACGTATATGGCCATGAAGTTAATACATTAGTTGAAATATATGTTCATGAAGGACACAAAACAATCATATTTAATTGTAGATATTTTTATAAGTTATATAAACTTCATTTTTATATATGCTTTCCATTGATCAGTTCTAATAGTGTTTTTATCAAACATTTTTGCTCTATTTCAAATTAATCAGGGCACACTTTTAATTTTCTCTAAAAGAAAACCATGGAGATAGCTTTGTCTGTCCGTCTGCGCTTTTTCTGTCCGCCTTCAGATTTCAAAAACCACTGAAGCTAGACATTCTGACATATGGTGAAAGGGCGCATGCGCCAAAAAAAGGTTGAGAACTACAGTGTTAGATGAAGGTCTACACTCTGTTTTTTTTCCATCTGTCCATCCGCCTGTGGTGGTCGCGCATGGTAATACTGCCTCC
>NC_087210.1:7122481-7127481 GCF_015104395.2 Macrobrachium nipponense | reverse complement strand
ACGGCATCTCTTCTTAATGTCTTCCCCTTTACTTCCTCTTACTTCCTCCTAATGTACACCATATTCTTTGGAAGCTTGAATTTCAAGTCAATAGCCCTTTTGGTGGCTTCTTCCATATGAATAGGGTTCATCTACTGAATAATAATAATTTTGATATTGGATAATCAATGAACTCTTTTATATTGAATATATCCAGATAAGAATG
Source organism: Macrobrachium nipponense (assembly GCF_015104395.2). Classification (NCBI taxonomy): domain Eukaryota; kingdom Metazoa; phylum Arthropoda; class Malacostraca; order Decapoda; family Palaemonidae; genus Macrobrachium; species Macrobrachium nipponense. Next base: position 7,127,276 of record NC_087210.1, on the reverse strand, counting down.
AGAGGAAGGTACAAATATAGTTTCCTTTGGTTTTTGGATTTCAAAACTTTGCAGTGAAGTGAAGTGCTATGGAAAATTAGATATTCCTAGTATTTTGGAAAGAGCGTTCTAATGGTGCTATTATTGCCAACGAACTCATAATATTATCACACTAAGAAAGTATTATCCTTAGAACTCGTAACGATACAACGCAGAATTCTAAGAAATTAGAACAGTTTCAAGTAAAGGCTAATGAAAGTATCTTGAAATGGAAAAAGCATTTAATGTTATACCGCTGTTATTGCAAAGAAGTAAGTTTGGATGTATAAAGTTAATACAATATGGCAAATTCCCTCTTACTCAGCCCCGTAAATCTGGGCTCGGGTAGATGGAAATTGAAACGGTGCTGTTAAAACAAAATACCAGCCGGAGAAATTAAGAACTCACATAAGACACTGAAACAGCCTAAAAATTGTCCCGAGACTTTCAATGAACATCGTGGAAATTGCTGCTCCAAGCAATCAACCCAAAAAAGAGTTTCTGAAAGATAATTATTTTGGAAGGTGCGTCTTGTAATGCGAAAGGGTCATTTTGATTCTTTTTCTAGAAAACAATCTCGGTTACACCTAATACTTACCATCCGTACACCTATCTTTGCAATGTGTGTGTGTGTGTTTTTTTTTTTTTTTTTTTTTTTTAAGTGAATCATGACTTTTTTTTAGATATTATTCTTTTAGTTATGGAGCTTTTTAAAATTATGTAGTTTTGAGGTATTCATGAAATTTGTTTTTAGTTATTCCTAAATTTTTTCAGTTATGAAGCTTTTAGTGATTCATGATATTTTTTGTTATACTTAAATTTTTTTAGTTATGAAGTTTTAAAGTTTTCAGTTTTTTTAGTATGAGTTTTTTTTTCATTTATGAAGTTTTATAGCTATTTTAGTTATGAAGTTTTTTTTCAGTTATTCATAACACCATATAATATAAATTTTTTTTAGTTATGAAGTTTTAAAGTTTTCAAAATTTTTTTTTAGTATGAATTTTTTTTCAGTTATGAAGTTTTATAGTTATTGTAGTTATGAAGTTTTTTTTCAGTTATTCATGACACCATATAATATACCTTCCGTTATGCTGCTATTTCTAAAGGTTAAACTTACCATAATTACTTTGCATCTATTTTAAGTATAACATATTTTCTTCTCGCTTTAGATATACCAGACTGCTGATCTCAAACAACATTCATTTTGAGTTATTCATGGCAACATACAATACCTTCCCTTATGATATACTAGTAGTTCTTGAGGGCTAAATTTACCATAATTACATTGCATCTATATTAAGCATTTTTTTTTTCATTTCAGGTATATTATTTGGTTCTTCTAATAAAATTGAAGGATTGTCTATAGAAGCAGTGAAATACGAATTCTGCTTTCCCCTTCTCTGCGAGGCTGCAACAAAAGTGAAAGTTTCGTCATTTAGGGGAGTAGCCATCTTGATGCATCGCATTTTATACCCCACATTATATACGATTTGCTGCAAAGAAAATAACCGTTAGCAATTGATAGACAGTTGCTAACACGCGTACAATATTTATGTGTAAATACGTTGATAACTTTACATTACTTACGATTTGCTGCATAGCAACTTTCCGATAACAATTGATAAACAGCTGCTAGCACGCGTGCAATATTTGGGGGTAAATAAGTTGATAACTTTACTTTACATGCGATTACAAAGAAACTAATCGTTAATAATTGATAAGCAGTTGCAAACACGTGTACAATATTTGGATGTAAATACGTTGATATCTCTACATTAGATACGAATTGCTGCACAAAAACCTTCCGATAACAATTGATAAAAAGTTGCTAACGCGTACAATATTTAGGTGTAAAAACGTTTTTACTACATTAAATACGATTTACTAACTGGAAACTAACGGTTAACAATTGATAAACAGTTGCTAACATTCGTGCGATATTTGGGCGTGAATACATCGGTCAGCTCTACGACAAAAATAGCCGTGAGAATGAAATGACGTCCCACAACAAATAAAATTAATAGAGCTCACATCCGTCAGTTGTAAATAAATGTTGGAAGTGACTGAGACCTGGAGTTCTTATCGGTATATGTATTTATATTTACGCGTCATATTTCCCAGCCTCGATTTCCGTAAGAGACAGGACGTGTGGGAATAAATATCGATTGTTTGGGATAGCGGTGTAGATACGCCACAAGTTATTATATTTTCGGATCGTTCCTAGATATTGAACCGCAACAAAGTTAGGGGGTCGTTATGAAGCACTAATATTTCTTGGAGGTCATTATCTGTATGATATTTAGTCTATTTTAAGCATTGACTGTACTCCCCACCGGGCCTGTACTCTACACGCCTTTGCAAAGGTAGATACATTACGGGTTAAAACCGTCAATGTATCCACCTTTGCAAAGGCGCATTACGGGTTAAAACCTTCAAACCGCCTCAGTGGCGTGGTTTGTATGGTGTTGGTGTTGGCGTCCCACCGAGTTCGATTCTCGGCTATTCCATTGAGGAGTGAGAGATGTGTATTTCTGGTGATAGAAGTTCACTCTCGACGTGGTTCGGAAGTCACGTAAAGCTATTGGTCCCGTTGCTGAATAACCACTGGTTTCCATGCAACGGCAAAACACCATACAAACAAACAATATGTTTAATAGATGTTTTCGACTTGACGTTTTACTCGCTGTAAATGAGAGAAAGTTTTATTTTTTTTCTTTATGTTTGTAATAATACCGATTTTCACCTTATTGCGGGATATCTGCGTTGTATCAATTTTCCTTGCGTTAGACTAATGACAGACATGTTTTTTTTTATTTCAATATTTCCTTAAGTCTAACATTCTCATCGTTGTACCTAGCAAGTGACCCCAGAGCTTGCACTGGCTACCTAGCCTGACTCATAGGACCGCGGATAATTAACATTTTGGTCTTGAAGGAAGCATTTATAGAAATTGTAATGTCATACTTTTAGAAATTATATTGTTATACATAATCTCTAATTCTTCGTGAAAAGACGAGTATTTCCAGTTTGATACGTATACATATAACTATTTAGAAGGAGATGAATTTAAATCTACACAAACAAGCTTTCACAAATGCGAACACGCTAACGAACGCTCACATACACAGATATATATATATATATATATATATATATATATATATATATATATATATATATTATAGAAATAATTAACACACGATCACGTTTGGAACAGAAATAAATTTCTGATTCACACCAGGATCGTTGATCCTGATGTGAGTTAGAAATATATATATATATATATATATATATATATAAAATGGTATATATATAGATATATACATTACATATATATATATACATACATACATACATACATACATACATACATACATACAAACATACATACATACACGTCCTCTTTACTTACTCGTCACAAATAACTTATATTTAATCATTATAATACCTCAAATAGTGAAACTATATTTATACTTCCAATAAAAATCTTCCATTATGATTAATCTTTGGAGGCCTAAAGTAAAACCTCTTATATAGATATATCAACCGGTAGATATCAATCTTGTACATAATTTATGAGTCAAACAAGCAATAGAAAGATGAGGACAGTACTTTATCTAATTTTTTAAAAGATAATGAACACCATTTGAACACGAATGGGTTCAATAGAGAAGGCATAAATGATCAATCATTGTAATAAATGATTCGCAGTGAATAAAAAAAAACATAAAGTCCATTAAAGTCTGGAGGAGGGAAAAAAATATGATAATGCGTATCGAGCCCATGAATCCGCCCTGTTTTTCTTCTCCCGATTAACCAACCACACCCCCCCCCCCTTCTTACCGACCCCCACCCCTTAAAATTCAGTCCGTGGAATGAGCCCAATAAAGTACAAGGGTTCATGGGCCCTAATTCGGAAAATACGTTCTATCTGCAATTCTGCTTTTACGCAAGCACTGATTTCAACCATACCGCCAGAAAAACACAGAATAAAAAAAAAAACAAGTGAGACTTGCAGCGTAGTATTCATTCCCCGTTTTCTTTTTGAAGTGGGATATATATATATATATATATATATATATATATATATATATATATATATATATATATATATATATATATATATATATATGTATATACTCTATATATATATATATATATATATATATATATATATATATATATACATACAAATATCTACATGCAAATTAAATTGGGAAGTGTTTCGATTCGAGCACTACTGCTTCAGCACCGGTGCTGTTTGTTCTGTGTGTGGTGATGAGAACGGAGAAGCACTCATTAGTATTCTCTCTCTCTCTCTCTCTCTCTCTCTCTCTCTCTCCTCTCTCTATATATATATATATATATATATATATATATATATATATATATATATATATATATATATATGTTTATGTATATGTATATGTACGTACATAAATATCTATATTCATATGTACATTTGTATATGTATGTATACACATTATATATATATACATATATATATATGTTATATATATATATATATATATATATATATATATATATAATATATATATGAATAACTTGATCACGAAGTATATAAAACGTGATGCTATGTATAAATAAAGGTTTTTTTGCCACGAAGGAAAAAAATGAAAAAACGAGTTGGCCGAGTACTCGGCCAACTCGTTTTTTCATTTTTTTCCTTCGTGGCAAAAAAACACCTTTATTATATATATATATAATATATATATCCTATATATATATATATATATATATATATATATACATACAT
>NC_087210.1:7052481-7117481 GCF_015104395.2 Macrobrachium nipponense | reverse complement strand
GTTCGAGCCGCTCGCTGGTCGGTCTTTTTTCCACTTGCATTTTACGTATACGGCCAATTTTCTATTTAGCCTTTCTCTCTCTCTCTCTCTCTCTCTCTCTCTCTCTCTCTCTGACAGAACGTTACGTATTTTTACTCGGCACCCCTTTTTCTCTCTCTCCATGTACGTAATTTGAAAAGGTCCCTCTTCCGGTGGATCTCCTGTTTTTATAGCTCTCTCTCTCTCTCTCTCTCTCTCTCTCTCTCTCTCTCTCTCTCTCTCTCTCTCTCTTCTACTTCTTCTTCTTCTTCTTCTTAAAGGTTCAGTCCGTAACACTGTATAATGTCTGTATTTCTTTCTTATTTCTTTCACAAAGTGATCATATATATATATATATATATATATATATATTATATTATATAATATATAGTCTATATATCTTCATTATTATAATTTGTAATTTTATATATATATAGAAAATACATATTTTATATATATATTATATGTCTATACATATATATATATATATTATATGTATTTATTACATATATAATATATATATAATATATATAAATACGTATACTATACATATATATATATATATATATAATATTATATATATATATATATATATATAAACTGAAACATATTTGAAAGCCAAGTCTTCCTTCTGAAACAGCCAGACATAAACCAGCTACTGCTACTACTCTGCTAGCCCTCGATCTATCATCTTCAATCACACAACACCACCGATTTCATGACAGTTGCTAACTCAATGACTCTCATTCAAACGTCCGTCCATTCAGTGAGTCGGGTATTATTATCATTAGTATTATTATTATTCTATATAAATGTTTCCCCATCAACTGTGGAGGACGCCAGGCGGCAGTCAGTGGTAAATAACTCATCTCTTTTATCTTTCCCCTTTTATTTTTTTCCTGTAAAAAATAACATGGTTGTTGCAGTGGCCTTTGGAATGGGGTAGGCTCAGCTTAACTCTTTAGAATTGGGTAGGCTCAGCTTTACAAATTTACGTATGAAAGTAATTTATGTCATAAATAAGTAAAAAATGTGCCGAAGTTTTCTGTACAGCGTACAATGCTGTATGAAATTTTCAACCAATACCCATGAAACTCACAGCCACAGCCCGGTGTATAGGTGCCAGACGCATGAGCAATGCCAACTTTGCCCTTGAATAAGATCAAAAGTTCTGAGGCTAGAGAGCTGCAATTTGGTACGTTTGATGATTGGAGGATGGATGATCCACGGACCAATTTGCAACCCTCTAGCCTCAGCATTTATTTAAGATCAGAGGGCGGACAGAAAAAACGTGGACAGGCTGACGAAGCCATCTCTAGTTTTCTTTTACAGAAAGCTAATAACTGTCAATAAAAATCTGAATACAAAAAAATAAATAAATAAAATAATATCCATCCAACTAAAGCGAGAGAAATCACACAACAACGAACGAGCATCAGTCACGAGCTTGTGCATAACTTCGATGCAAGTAAACGCAGAAACATGCAAATTGCTCGAAGGAAATTTCCATCATGACAGCGAAGCGTCGGTGACGTTTGGAGACAGGCTGACGAAGGAAAAGGGAACGAAGAGAGATAGATACCTTTCCTTGGAGGTCGTGGAACATTTGGAAGCCTTTCCTATCACAAGGAACTTGAGAAGTTCAAGCGAGGGTGTAATGCATGACTACCCTAATACTCTTCTCCTTGCATTTTAATACATTTTTTTGTGTATTTGTCAACTTATTGTGATCATTATAGTTTTGCATACAGATTTCCGTCTGTTTATGCGCGCGAGTGTCTGGGTAGGCTGTATTGTGTACTGGTATCAGAATGTCACCCTACAGTCATAACACACTCGGTTAATAAAATCGAAATCGTAAATTTGCGACTGCTCTGGACGATCATCTTAAATTTGGTATCACACCGGTTTTTTTTTTTTTCTCGTATCCGGGTAGTGCCGTCAGTGGTCCTAATGTGGTGCACTGTAGGCATTACTTAAGGTTCGTAGCAGCGTGCCTTCGGCCCCTAGCTGCAACTCCTTTCGTTCCTTTTATTGTACCTCCTTTCATGATCTTTTTCTTCATCTTACTTTCCACCCTCTCCTAACGCTTGATTCATAGTGCAACTGCTCTGAGGTTTTCCTCCTGTTACACCTTTCAGACCTTTTGCTGTCGATTTCCATTTCAGCACTGAGTGACCTCATAGGGCCCAGTGCTTGGCCTTTGACCTAAATTCTATTTTCAACTCAATTCAGCTCAATATTGGGCTTTTCTTCCTGCATCTGTCGCTATAAAGTCAATACACTCTTCCGTATATCCAGAGAGAGAGAGAGAGAGAGAGAGAGGCGAAATAAAACAGGCACAAATATATATTATTCTCTCCGCTGCAATTTCTGGAGCGCCATCGGTATAGCCCCGAGTGACAGTTTCCCATTTGAAGTGTTAGTGAAGCCAATTGTGGCGCCGGGGATACTTTCTCTCATTCCTGGAGATATTCCAGGTGTGGCACGCCACCTGGAATTCTATATATGGCAAAATAATTGGAGCGAGTTCCACGCCCCAAATAGAAAACCTTGGGGGGCGGGGGGCGGGGGGCGGGCGGTTGTTGGGGGGATTTCTTCGGAATTTCTACGCTGAAAATATCAGACGAGTCATGCGTCTGACGTTTCTGACTCACGTCAGATCATTTCTTGTAGCACAGTGGTTTTTAACCTGAGGGGGTTAGGGGGGGGGGGTGTCAGCAATTTCCAGGGGGGCGCGAGTCCTAGGGAAAATGGAAAAATAAAATTTAAAAATTCTCTTAATTATATTCATTATTCTCTTATCAAGATTGAGAAGTTTATGAATAATGCAAAATTATCACCTTATATCGTCACTTTCCTAGAGTCTAACTACTCTAGTTAGGCTCGTTGGGCTGTCCATGTTTCGTAATTATTGACCTCCCTCTCTATCCCTCAAAACCCCTTCTCTTTTTAGTTTATTTTTATTATTATTTTCCTTTAAATCCCGTTCTCTTTCTAGTTTTTTTCTATTTTCCTTTAAATATGGGAGGGAATTTTACTCATAGATGCAAAGGAGAGGGGTAGGGGGCGTGAAAGAAAGGACCAACTCTTAGAGGGGCGTGGTTATGAAAAGGTTAAGAACCACTCTTTTAGCGGTTCTGAGTAATCGGGAGTAAATAGGCTTTCTTATCAATTATGACTATAAGTCCGTTCACATTACATCTCCCAAGCATATTAACCAACGAAGGTGCGCCTCTCCCCGCCTCAAGAATATCGCGCCCTCAGGCGGGCAGGCCCGCCCGCGTCTCCGAGCGCCTTAATTAAAACGCGGCGGCGAACGAAGGCGCCTATTTTCGGCACGGGAGAGAAACGCTCCGAAATAGCTTCCGGTCCAAAGGAAACATCTCTCTCCTCCTCCTCCTCCGGCACTGCAGCGTCGTGTGACGGAGGAGTGGCCTTATAACTCCGAGGAACTGCCTGATGTGACAGTTCGAATCTAAGCTGCAGTCCCTGGCGGTGTAGTCTGAACTGTACCTAATCAAGCATTATAAACCATTGCCAGACAGGGAACCAAATTGAATGTATCAGAATCGCTGAGTTGCAGCAGCGTCAAATTCCGGGGTTTAACGTCGTTTCTCGCGTTCCACGAGACACTCGGGACTCGTGAAATAGGAGAGGAGGAGGGGATGGGGAAGGTAGAGGGGGTGGCTGGGAAGGGGGTAGGGGGAGGGTTTCAGGGACGCGTTTCTGCTTGATTTCGGCAACAGTTTTCCTCGTCCGCCGAACGATTCAGTCACGAAATTACCTCATCACAGCCTGATTTGATCAAGAACGTAGGCATTAGGGAGGCCCGGGAAGAATTCTCGATCGCGCAAGTTTTAAAACGCTGCTGCTGCTGCTGCCGCTCTCTTCTCGGGGAGGCGGGGTAGGGGTGGAGGAGGAAGGGGGAAGGTAGGGAAAGTCTTTCCTTCTCTGGAAAGACTCACTGAAGACAGACATGCCTCCTATATATAATATATATATATATATATATAATATATAATATATATATATATATAATATATAATATATATATAATATATATATATGTCTAACTTCCAGCCAAATAATTAACTATTTAATTTAACTGTGTTTGTTGAGTTAAATGGTTAATAATTATCTAGCTGGTAGTTACACGGGCGTAAGTTTATATATATATATATATATATATATATATATATATATATATCTAATCTAATAAAAGGAGCCCATAAAAACACCAAAATATAGAGAGAAAAATACTATATTTCAGAGATTGCTGTCTCTCTCTTCAGGTAGATGAATGAGAAAAGTTTACAGAAAAGGAGGTATTTATACCAAGAGGTCCATCCACAGGTAATCTTCCTTTAATCTTCTTAAGCGTTGGTTGAATGAAAATCTTGTCGATCACATCTGAATCCTATGCTCCTTTTGAGATGTTCATTACCTGCCTCTTTTATTAAAGCCGATTCCATCATTTGACGTACTGGCAGTTGATGCGATAAATTATATGTGACAAATTCCAGTTTATTCTATGGTTATGTTCATTTATATGGTTGAAAATAGCTGAGTTCTGTTGTCCATACCTAACTGACCGTTTTTGATTTATTAATCTCTGGGGAAGATTTCCTTTAAATCCGATGTAAGATTGGTCACAGTCCTGGCATGGGATTTCATAAACCCCTATGTCCTTGGGGGATGTCTTTTGTTGGATGTTAATCAAGGATTTGGCTAGGGTGTTTTGGTAAATAAATGCAAAAGGGTTAGATTTTCCGAGGGTCTGAGTCACCGTCTTAATCGTGTCCAGGTGTGGAATTTTTATTTTATTGTTGGGTGTATCTCTGGCCTCGTCTTGAGAAGGTCATTAGAAAATTTCATTTGCTTTGTGAATTGCTTTCTCAATTATGTGGTCAGGATACTTTAAAGACGAAAGTTGCTTACGAATTAGTTCAAATTGTTTTTCCAGGAAATCTGGTGAACAAATTTGTAAGGCTCTTAAGAGCAGGTTGCTGGCTACACCTATCTTGATAGCAATGTCGTGTATCACGACAAATAGTGAATGTATGAAAGTGAGAATGTTGGTTTTCTGTTTATAGTAAATTTGTATTCTGTCGTGTATGATTATTAAAACATCAAGAAAAGGAATTATGTTGTCTGTTTCCCATTCAACTTTAAATTTGATACTGGGCACTAACGCATTTAATTTTGAAAGGAATTCATTAAAATTGCCCCACCTATTATCCCAAAATGTTAGAATATCATCTACATATCTCATCCACAGCGTGTTTTTGGGTTTTATTGCATTTATTACATTAGTTTCAAAATATTCCATGTACAGATTGGCTAAAACATGCCTTAAAGGACTACCCATACTACACCCGAATTTTTGCTTATAGAATGATTCCCCGAATGAAAATACGTTATTAGATGCACATAATTCAACTAACTTTATTATTTTGTCAAGCACCAATGGGAAATGATCTGGATAGGGGGATAATTTTTCCCTCAAAAACTGAAGAACGTCCTGTACTGGAACTTTTGTGAATAGGGAATCTACATTAAGGATTAAAGTTTTATGTTGTGAAGTGGTATGTGTGCTCCTCTGAATTTGTGACAAAAATCTTCTGAATGTTTAATGCGACTGGGAGAAAAAGTGCCTAAAAAAGGGGAAAGGAGGCCAGCTAATCATTTAGAAATTTTGTAATTGAAAGTTGCGGCACATGAAACGATTTTGAACTAATTCATAAGCAACTTTCGTCTTTAAAGTATCCTGACCATATAATTGAGAAAGCAATTCACAAAGCAAACATAATTTTCTACCGACCCTCTCAAGACAAGACCATAGATACACTCAACAATAAAATAAAAACTCCACACCTGGACACGATTAAGACGGTGACTCAGAACCTCAGAAAATCTAACCCTTTTGCATTTACTTACCCAAACACCTTAGCCAAATCCTTGATCAACGTCCAACAAAAGACATCCCCCCAGGAACATAGGGGTTTATGAAATCCCATGCCAGGACTGTGACTAATCTTACATCGGATTGACAGGAAAATCACTTCCCCAGAGATTAATACAACACAAATGGTCAGTTAGGTATGGACAACAGTACTCAGCTATTTTCAACCATATAAATGAACATAACCATAGAATAAACTGGAATTTGTCAAATATAATTTATAGCAGCAACTGCCGGTACAAGAGTCAAATGATGGAATCGGCCTTAATAAAAGAGAGGCAGGTAATGAGCATCTCAAAAGGAGCATAGGATTCAGATGTGATCGACAAGATTTTCATTCAACCATCGCTTAAGAAGATTAAAGGAAGATTATCAGCGGGGGTGACCTAAATTGGCTTACCTGTGGATGAACCTCTTGGTATAAATACCTCCTTTTCTGTATACTTTTCTCATTCATCTACCTGAAGAGAGAGACAGCAGTCCCTGAAATATAGTATTTTTCTCTCTATATTTTGGTGTTTTTATGGACTCCTTTTATTATATTATATTAATTATCTATTATATATATATTATATATAATATATATAAATATTATTATATATAATAATATACTTATCACATGTGTAACTACCAGGTAAATAATTAACTATTCAAGTCAACAATCTGTGTCTTTGTTGACTTAACTAGAATATGGTGTGCATTAGGATGAAGTAAGAGGAAGTAAAGGGAAAATATTGACAGAAGAGATCCCGTTTATTTAAAAAGAACTAATAAATAGATAAACAGATAAAAAATAAAGAGGGAGTTAGGGTGGTTGAATAGCAAATTGGGAGAAGGAAGCCAGAATGGATGTAAGTAAAAGGCTAAAATTTAGGGGTCGGTAGGGACCTGAGGGACGCTACAGACAACCTTCAGTAATGCTTCTTGCTGGACTACTGACAGGTAAAACGGAGGTTGGTTATAAAGGTATGACTTGAAAGTGCCTGTATTTTTTTAGGGTTTAAGGTTTGTTCTTACAAACAGACGAATTAAATTATCTCATTTTTGTGCCATTTTTTTTTTTTTGTAGGTGGGGCAAGTGTGAATTTACACTTGAAAACTTGTCTATATATATATATATATATATATATATATTATAATATATATATATATATATATATATATATATATATATATATATATATATATATATATATATTATAGATATATATTATCTCATTTTTGTGTGAATTTACACTTGAAAACTTGTCTGTACACACTACACACACACACATACACACACACACACACACACACATATATATATATATATATATATATATATATATATATATAATATGTATATGTATATATATAGATAAATATATACTATATCTTCATCAATATTTTTCATGAGGAAGAGCATTAACGCTAAACTAAGTCTGCATCTCTGCCCATAAAATTACCAACTAATGTGAGTGATAATGACACCTTTGGTGAGCTTGTTCCATATGAATAATAATAATTGGACAATATGTTAAACTTTGTTTATGACAAAAAAATGAATTGGCCGACTTGATGAATGTGAAAGAAAAAAAAATGGCAACCAAATCACAATATTTATTCCTGCCTCCCGATCTGCCGGAACGAATGATTCCAAAAAAGGCTCCGGTGATCTCTCTTTTGTTTTTCTTGTTCTGTCACTTACAAACAAAGCAACACATAAAAATGGTGTCTGAAAATGTAGCCGCATAGTAGAGCTTAAAAACAGACCGTTCCTTATTTTTCTACTATTCAGTGATTCGGGCATTCGTTCTTGAACCCTGAGAGAGATTAATCACGTTTTCGAAACCACGAAATGATGGACGACATAAATACACTGCGTTGGGATGTGTGTCGTTTTTCTGTGTACTTCGCCAGAGGTACTACACAAAAGCCGATATTCACTGTGGGTGTTTTATATCCCCCACCTTTGTGGGGGGGGGGGGGGGCCTGTTGCAGCCTGGTTTATCCGTTTTTAATCTCGGGAAATATGCCACAAAGCCCAGAGTGAAACGGAACAAAAGAACGACTCCCCAGAGACCCAATATAAGCAACCCTCGACCCGGGATGAAATGTAACCCTTTAACACAACATGAAACGAAGAGGGAAACAACAACACGCTGATTGAAAAACATTGAACCGTAAATAAAAAAAAAAAGATTAAAAATTAAACGGCACCCGGTTTTAAAACCGAATTGAAATCAGTGCTGTGGCATGATGATGTCGTCCTATCGGATCGTGTCAACATTCTCCATTTCGCCCGATGTCAAAGGTTGCGGGTCAGAGTTGTAGTGTCCGAATAATGGCCGGGCTAATTGCATATTGAAAATGGCCGTGGCGCAGTGGTAACGTACGCAGCCGGAATGCATAGGGGACGATATCCTTCTGTCTACGTATATATGTATGCATGTTTGTCTGTAGTATCTAGCTATATATATATATATATATATATATATATATATATATATATATATATTCTACTACTCGTCCTAGGCTTCAATGAAATGGAAAGGTGTTGATTCAGATTTTTCAATTGAAAATGCAATATATATATATATATATATATATATATATATATATATATATATATATATATATATATATATTTATATACATTTACATATATTCTATCCTGTGATGCATAACGGAATTCTAGTGTCGCTATTTGACCAATAACTGGTGTTCAATTTTCCTTGTACTAACAAAAATAAAAAATAAAAACTATGTCGTAACCTTCGTCAATATCATATATACTTCAATATCCTTGGGTTTATCCTGTTTCATACATACATTAGTGTCTGCGGACTCAAAGATGTGTGTTTCTGGTGATAGAATTTCACTCTCGACGTGGTTCGGAAGCCACGTAAAGACGTGGGTCCCGTTGCTGAATAACCACTGGTTCCATGCAACGAAAAAAAACACCATACAAACAAACAAACAGTAAGGAAGTCGAAAGTGAAGGGATTTTCATCTCACAAGTAACGCGAAACACACTTTCAGAAGACACTTAATTTAAGCTAAAACTGGAAATTTGAAAGTTCGTTATAAAAAAATATATTAACTGGTTATTTTCCCCATTTTAAAACTGTCCTTATATTCCATCAACTCGCTTGCACTTTGTTCACTGACAACAAAAGTCATAATCGTATCCAGGTTTTGAGAGAATTCGGTAAATAATATCAACCAGTATGTCGGGAAGCTGCATTAATTTCCTCGTTAACACAGTGAACAGAGATTAGATTTTTACCAGAGCCGCACATCAGTTGTTAATCAACTGGCGAATTGTTTTAACTGGTGCAATATCATGCGGTTTGCTTGTGTTTTTGAATTACCCGCCTGTTGCCTTTCGTTTCCGCCAAAAGTATAAATGATGGCTGAGACTGTGCTTGCAATTTCAGTTTTGAAATAAAGCCTAGATTTTGTTTTCAAATGAGAGACAGTTGCCGTCTACAGGGAGCGCACATAGTTAATGAATTACAGTGAAAAGATTACTTGGAGGGGAACAAGGGACCCTTTTTATATATGACAACTTCTGCTCATTTCCTTCTCGGCTCGGTCAACGCGGAACGAGAGGAATTTATTTCTGGGGATAGAAATTCATCTCTATCCATTCCTTCAAGATTACCACTTTGTGCTTCTTGTTTGTTTGTTTCTTTCTATTTTCTAATATTGTAGCTGATTCCCACAACAAGGATCCGGGCTAATACAAGAATATGCCTTACGACAACAGATGTTTCTGTACTAGGAGAATACCATTTATCTAAAGGGTTCTCTGTGTAAGGACTGTTTGGTTACATAAGGATTAGTTCCTCGTTGGACGAGTGGGTTACGTGCTCGCCTACCGATTCGGTAGTCCCGAGTTCGATTCCTCGCGCCGCCAACGCGGAATTTATTTCTTGTGAAAGAAATTTCTTTCTCGTTACAATGCGGATCGGATCCCACAATAAGCTGTAGGTCCCGTTGCTAGGTGACCAATTGGTTCCTGGGCACGTGAAAATGTCGAATCCTTCGGGGCAGCCCTGGGAGAGCTGTTAATTAATCAGCTCAGTGGTCTGGTTAAACTAAGATATACTTAACTTTTTGCTCATTTTTAAAGGGTCGATTTCTATTTCTAAAAAGAGGAAATTGCGATCACTCTGCAGGCAGAGAATAAGCCAGGATTTCATTTTTGTCGAAGTTGAAGGCAACACCAGGAGAAAATTAGAGGAAATTAGAGGCACAGGAAAGCGTTTCGATATTATACCAATTATAACATCAGTTCATTTGTTGATGAAAGACGGATGTGTGGCTCTGGGTATCTAATCTCGGTTTATTGTGTTTCGGGGAAATTAATGCAGCGCCCCTTCAGATTGGTTGATAGCATTGATTGCATTTTCTTAACACGTGGGTGTGTAATAGTTGATTTTATTGTAGGTGAACGAAATACGAGTGAGGGGAGGCCACTATGATTACTTTACGAAATATGAGTAAGGCAGATTTCAAATGAAAAGCATCTTATTAATCATTTTTCAATTTATTTTATTGCATTTTCTCAAATACTTCATTTTGTTGTCAGCGAGCAAAGTACAATAGATGACGCGGAAAAGACTGATATTAAAGATAACATGGAAGAATTTTAAAACAATAGAGATACACTCTCTCAGAATTTTTCAGGCCTTTAACTCGAAAGTAAATTATATACGTCAATTAAAAGAGTGAGAAACGACACGAAATGTAATTATGGTAAAGGTAACTGCCAGGACAAACCAAAAGAAAATTCATATTCCGTCAGTACGAAGTTATTCATTATTTTAGAATGAAGCCGCTATTTTCAAGTTCAAGATTGGCAGTATTATCTCGTGTGAGCGAATCCACACTTTAGTTATCTTTAGAAGAAAACTATTGTGCCGGCTTTGTCTGTCAGTCCGCACTTTTTTCCGTTCGCCTCAGATCTTCAAAACTGCAGAGGCAAGCGGGCTGCAAATTGACATTTTGTTCATCCATTCTCCAATCATCAAGCATACCAAATTGCAGCCCTTTAGCCTTATTGATTTTATATTATGTAAAGTTAAAGTATAATCGCACTTCTAGCCGCCCTTTTGAAACCAACATAGGCCAAGACCGGAGCGTGGCTAAGTTTCATGGGTACCGGCTAAGAGTTTTTTATGAGGCACCACCGGGCAGAAAACTCGATTGCGCCGAAGAAGTAACTTTTGGCCCATTTTTACTTTTTTAACTTACAGGAACTCTCTCAACAAAATGCAAAGAATGCATCCATAAATCGTTGAGAAACAAAGAGAGAAACATTCAGACAAAAGTAAACAAATAAACAAAATTCGTGGACGAGACTTCGTTGACAATGGTAATATTGATCATTACATTTACGACGAATATTATCATAATTACAATTTGTTACTGGAAAAAAAATTAGAAATTAAACGTGGACAATTACGATAAATATTAAAATATTATCATAATGATAATGCATGGTTATAGTTATCATTATTTTTCACTGGAGAATAGCACTTAAATTAAAACTTCACAGCACAGCAAATGATCAACAGTCAGGAACGGGCAGACTAACGACCTGTTATTATTGTTATTAAAAAAAAAAAAAAAAAAAAAAAAAAAAAAAAAAAAAAAACTCAAAAGGACGAGATACAGAAACAACAACTATATTTTTCCCCCGTTAGTTTCCCTTTTCATAATAATCTGCTGTTTGGCACAAAATAAAACTGGCCATATTTCTTGTTTTTTTGCCAATTAATTACACATTTCCTTTTACAATTTTTTTTTTCTCTCTCTCTCCAATATTCGATACGAAAACGACAGCGCCTGTTATTCAATGAAAATATTGACGCAGTATTAACGGAAAATATTCACATTTATTCGCGGAAAACATTCATATACAAAGGTATTGACTGGAAATATTTGCACTATCCGTCTGTCAAGGTTAGACTCGAACATATCAACCATTAAATTCTCAAAAAAGAAAAAAAAAAGAAACTATGTGAAAGAGGATTATGTTTGTTATGGCCTGCAATGGTCATTCAGAGGCTGTGAGATACAAGAGTGCTGGAGTCTTTACGTGAATTCGAAATAGACAATTATATCTCCCCAAATCTGTTATTACATCAGACCTTTTCCATATGCCAAACGAGTTTCATGAGAAATGGACCCCGTGGTGGAGGTAGCGCCGTCAGTGCACCTCATGCGATGCACTGTAGGTATTACTTAAGGATCTTTGCAACGCCCCATCGGCACCTAGCTGCAAAACCTTTCATACTTCTTGCTGTGCCTCCGTTCATATTCTCTTTCTTCCATCTTACTTAACTCAACCCTCCCATAACTTCATCGTGCAACTGCGAGGTTTTCCTCCTGTTACAACTTTCAAATCTTTCTGTTCCCAATTTCCCTTTCAGCGCTGAAAGACCCGATAGGCCCCAGCGCTTGGCCTTTGGCCTAAATTCATTCTTCCTATTCTATCCTATGAGAAATGCACCTTTAAAAATTTTAATATCTTAGTAACATTTCTAAAAAATTCCACCATTTTTTTAGCAGAAGAAACTTGCATACGTAACTTTACACTGTGATAAAATTAATCCATGAATTCTCTGAAACTAAATTAGAATTAATTCAAATTATTCACACTGTAAAATCCTTAGCCGTAATAGATTCATTAGTCGCTTTCACTAAGTTTTTTTTTGTCTCGCTAATTAATATGTTCTAATTTTGAGTTTTCTCTTTAAAAATAGGGGTACAATTTGCAAAGTCACTAGAGATATTAAACGTGGGACTTGGTTCATTTTACCACTCTAAAGTTAGCCATGCAAATTTTGCAGTCAACTTCACCAAAAATTCATCTTTCTGGTCGTACGTCTTGTCCTTCTCTGTCACAATACTCTTACTCTTGCTCACTCTTCTTTTATCTCTCCGTATCTTTTGCCGCATAACCACTTACAATAAACACATACACACATATATGTATATATATACATATATATGTATATAGTATATATATATATATATATGTGTGTGTGTGTGTGTGTGTGTGTGTGTGTGTGTATGTATGTGTTTATTATAATATTGCCTTTGTAAAATGTAAATCCCATTCAGTATTACTATGTTATTGTTGCAAAGTTTTTTAAGGGATCACTGCTGCCTTTAGAGTACTCAGCCGTATTTGATCTGTTATGAAGGTTCAAGTGTCTGGCTGCTGTGACGTAACTCTAGGTAACTTTGAATTTTATGTTTGGTAGGTGTGATAAAACTAGATATTTGGGCTTCATTACAATATATATATATATATATATATATATATATATATATTGTATGTATGTATGTATGCATACCTACACACACACATGTATATACATACATAAGCACACGTATTGTATATATACACTCGCACATATATATCAACATTAAAGCAATTCCTTCTACTGGGATGTACCTTCAGGCAATAGAGTAATCGTCGCTTCACTCATATTTTAACCGCTGAATCATGGATGAACTCCCTTTGGTAAGGTTTATTTTCTCAGTCATATCCGCAAAGGAATTCCACACCACCCATCCGGTCGTTCTTCAAACAATTCCTATTTGTTTCCATTACCCTGTCCTACCCCACTCCTTTCCAATAACCAAACCATCTCTAAATAGGCTGATCTATCCTTTTTTAGCATTTATTGGGAAGTTTGTCATACAACTGTTTCACAACGAACACGCGATGGACACTCCTCTAACTTGTTCAGAACTGTATGTTCTCCCATTTCAGTACTTGTGTCATCTGTCTAATTTTTTCAGTCCAAACCTCACTATACTCCTCTTCTAGTATACTATTATGTAACATTAAGGCTCTACAAACCTTATAGTCTCCTCTTTCACCTTTACCACTATAGAAATAACGATTATTGTTCTTCTCATTTATCCTTTGTAAATTTCGATTCAACAAGATACTTTACACACCCTAATCTGTTGTTCATTCATATTATAACCGCTGAATCATATCACATCACATGTAATTCTTTCTATTCTTAGGTCTCCACTCATCATCCTCCCTATTTTAGCTTACTCGTGGAGTAAGCCTACAAACTACTTTTTTGCTGTTGTTGTTGTGGAGGGGTGGGTATGAAATCTAAAAAGATCTGAAAAAGGTATTTTGGTTGAGTTAAAGATACAGGAATACTAGAATAGGATATTTATGATTTATTCATTAGAATGAAAATGCGAAAAATAAATAATGTGCATGTAAAACAGTACAGAAGAATTATTTTTTTTTATAAAATATAACACATTTATTTTAATTTTCGTTGGTGAAACAAGGGTCTATTTAACCGTAGAGTTTAGCATGTTTTATTTTACATAAAGAATATAATGTTTGCAACTTATGCGTGAGGAGAAAATCTTGCACGCATTCCTAGTAAGCTGGAGGTTGGATCACGCCATTCAGCTCTGCATCTCTTCTAGCCTCAAATCCTCAAGTAATCCTTCCCTTGACTCTAGACTAAAATCTCTTCGGACAGCATGTCTGCAATCGCATGTCATTAGGTGAGCAATGAACTTAGTAACCTCTATGTATCTGACTGGTTGTAAGCGCCTCAGTGGCGTGGCCGGTATGGTGTTGGCCTGCCACCTCGGTGGCCGCGAGTTCGAGTCTCGGACATTCCACTGAGGGGGCAGAGATATGTATTTCTGGTGGTAGACGTTCACTCTCGACGTGGTTCGGGAGTCACGTAAAGCCATTGGTCACGTTGCTGAATAACCACTGGTTCCATGCAACGTAAAAACGCCATACAAACAAACAAACAAACTACTCGTAGAAAAAAACTTATTCTCCCCAGAATAAGTTCATTTCTCTATTTCCAGCGATATCCTTTTTTTATATTTCCACTTTCCTTTCGACTATCTTACCTATCCTTTTTTTTACACTCCTATATTATCTCATCTGTCATACAATTACACTGAAATAGTCTCTCTCTCTCTCCCTTTTGCAAAACCTTCCATCTCGTTTTTCCTGCAGCTAGTGTTTTTAATACCCTTTTACACCATCCATAATCACCATCAGTCGCCGCTTCTCCCCCATTCAGGAATTTGGCACATTCATCATTTATTCCTTTCACTTCTCTGCCTTTCATCCCTCCGTTGCCAATTTATCATTCAATCATTCACGTGCACATTGTCCCCGTTCATCTCGCTCTTATTCTGGTTATCTGTTTCAACTTCTGAATCAAACGAATGAAGGAAAATCGTCCATCAACTTCTAACCCTAATTGGTATAAGTGAAGACTGAAGTAAGAAAAGCAGACAGTGTTTAGAAAAGCTGATTGTTACTTTGGCTTGTTATCTAGGCGTGACCTCCTAGGTGCTATGGTAGATTCACATCAACCGTGCATCTGATGTCTAGGCCAGTCCCTTACGACGCTCCTGATTGGCTGTTGATAAGCCAATCACAGGGTTGGAACTCTCAGTAAGCCAATCACAGGGTTGGAACTCTCAGTCTCTCTCGAGAGTTCGCGTAAGCAGGATGTATGTTCCACCTCTCCTGAAAGACGTATACCTCAGGAGAGGTGGAACATAGATCCTACCCGTGTGAACTCTCTCGAGAGAATGAGAGTTTCCAGCCCTGTGATTGCCTTACCAACAGCCAATCAGGAGAGTCGTAAGGGACTGGCCTAGACATCAAATTCACGGTAATATCAGAGCACTCATATGTGAGGCGTACAGTAGATATGTAAATAGATGCCCTCAGTACGAAGTTAGATAAGTAGTTAAACAAAAACCCAAACTCCTAATTTAGGATGAAAGTAGACAACCAAAGAAGACATTTAAAGTTAGAACCTTCATCAAGACACAGGTATCAGAGATCAGAGTTACAAAATCCACAAGGTTTCTTGAATAGACAAATGGTATCAAAAGGATATTTAAGATGGTTGTTGTGTTATTGACAAATTGCATTATAGAAATTAAGAATAGGCTAAAATGAGAGATTTTGGAGAAGAGCTGCTGGCTAAAATGCTTTGCAAGTGTGGATAGGTAAGAAGCCAGACTTCAGTCACTGTCACGGAAGTAGATATGAAAATGAGCTTCTCTACTTTAGGCTAAGAGATTTTGTTTGGATCCATTAACCCAACCACATGAGTATACCTCTCACCTTCAGGAGAGTGTATACAATACACTCAGTGCTACTATGAAAAGGTATCTCCTCAGTGCAGATTTTCTGCCACGTTGTCTACCTAGCCTTACTTGAAATTTTTAAATTCTGTTGTAAAACACGCAAAAACGATGGCATTGTTGATGAGTTCCTACATGAATGAGGTTGGAAATGTTTTCGTGGAACTGCGTTTTCCTTCCGCAGGTCCGAACTATCCTATAAATAAGTTTTCCTTTGTGCATTTTCCCATTGTTCCTTTTGTCAGAAACACAGTAATAAAGTATCATTGTTGCTTAATACTGAATATATCAGAAAACTGAACAGTTCGGTATTTCAGAGCACTTGCATTTTAAATTCAATATGATTTATTATTAAAAATAATTTGAGGTACTACAATCGATGTTACTCAATGATGTGGACTCGTGTGATGCAACTCCTTAGATTGGAGTTTTTTATCTTTTATATTTTTGCTTCCCCTGGGAGTAAGCCTAAAAATTACTTTGCTGTTGTTGTTGCTGCTGCTGTTGCTGATGAGGGGGTAGGAAAGCCCTAAGGAAAAGCCTAAAAAGGCCAGAAAAAGGTATTTCGCGTAGAATTAAAGACACCAGGATTTTCGTAAAGGATATATATGATTTATTCATTAGAATGAAAATGTGAAAAATAAATGATATGCTTGTTAAACAGTAGTACAGAAAAAGTATTTCTACTAAAATATAGCGTATTTATTTTATTTGTCGTTGGTGAAACAAGGATCTATTTGACCATAGATTTTACCACATTTTAATTTATTTGGTGTACTGAATTTAGAGGCTATGTTTCTATTCAGTTATTTTGCTTCCACTTATAACTGAGAATATATGGACGTGTTTAATTTGTGTCCTTTTCATTTGATCCTTGATGCTAGTTTGAGTAGTACTAAAGCATAATTACGATGACACTCCACATTAAGTTACGAACATAATGTTTACAACTAATGCGTGAGGGGAAAATCTTGCATGCGTGAAAAAAGCTGGAGGTCGCATCATCACGACTTGTTTTACATCAAGATTTTCAGAGTTTTACATATATTTTTGTGAGATCGTAAACATTACCCCTTTTTGAAACCTGTTTTCAAAACTGTTAAATGGGATGTTTGTGAAATATTTTATGTGGGTTTTAATTGACCTACTTTTCTTTATCTTATTTTATATAATAAAGTAAATTATAATCCATACAGATTTATAACTGGCTCATTTGGTACATAAGATTTGCCTTTAAATTTGCTTTTCCGCTATGTGACTGGTCCTATGACATTTAGATTGCCGTGACATTTTCGACATACGGACAAAGGTCACAGGTCAAAACCAGCAAATCAGTGCCACGATTTTATCTTAACTTTAGATATATCTATATTTATGAATAAAGGCGCTGAAAGATCTGTTTTTTCTACATGAAATCATGAAAACTAAATACGGTTACCAGTTAAACTTCTACATAGCAATGGGGAGCAATTCAAGTGAATCAGGTAAAGGTACCTTCCATATTGAATTTTTTTTTTTTAACAACAGTTGCATTTTCAAGTCTGGAATAACACTAGTAATGTTATTTTCTATCTCCTTACCGATCAGTTAAAAATAAAAAATGAAAAATTATCTTTTCGCTGATCTCCGTGTTCGCTGTTTCCGGCCTTGCAAATGCAATTAATATGAGCTGTAAAAATAAGTAGAGAGACGTGGACCTACATATTTCTATAAAACTCAATAAACGAGTAGACTGTGCTTTTTCTGATTCCCTTTGATGGTTCTTCGATCTGTTGCCCTGGAGGTTGGATATAGCAATGGGGATATTTGGAAGTCCGGACCTGCGATGTTGGTTATCGTTTTTACAGAGAATCTGAACTGAAGGAACCGCTGGTGTTCTGATAAAAACTCTTTTGGATATCAGTATCTTTGCTTGTCCTCGAAGGTTCCCTTGGAGTTCATCGTTGTTATGATAACAAACAATACGAGTTTTCTGTGCAACGTATAATATTTTATGAAACTCTCAGCCACAGTACATGAAACTCTCAGCCGTGGTCCATGAAACTTTCAGCCAAGGCCGGGTCGTGGCTTGTATTGTTGCAGACGAACGATCATGGTTAACTTTAACTTTAAATAAAATAAAAGCTACTGAGGCTAGAAAGCTGCAATTTGTTATGATTGGTGATTGGAGGGAGGACGAACAACATACCAAATTGCAGCCCTCTACCCTCAGTAGTTCTTAAGATCTGAGGGCGGACAGAAAACGTGCGGACGAACAGACAGATAGCCGTCTCAATAGTTTTCTTTTACAGAAAACTAAAAGGAAGTATTGACTGCCATATCATGATCAGTAGTAAAAGTACTAAGGCATTATATGAATATGTATTTGCAAGATTAGTTTCATTGGATCCTTTTTCTATTTATTTAGTATGAGAGGAAAAAGGATCGAATGAAACATTGCTTTAAGTTAGTATTGAAATAGGTCTATGTTTCTCACAACTCACCCCAGTTTCATTTGCAAGACTGGAAAAACTGCGAACACGGAGATCAGTGAAAAGATAAGTTACAAAAAAATTTAATTGATCAGTAAATAGATAGGAATAAATATTATTAATATTATTCCAGCCTTAACAATGCAACTACGATGAGTTGTGGTGGTGAAATTCAATATCGACAGTGCATTTTCCTGGTTCACTTGGATTGTTCTGCACAAGTACATGTTTTCAAATCTAGAATTGTTAAATGTTGTTCTGGTGACCTTTTTAAACCTTGTTTCAATATACTTATAAATATCTGTCGTTTCACTTCGCAGTTGGTCTAAAACATTTGAATAATATTATCTTTAAAGACTAAGTTCCACGTGGGGGTGGGAGTGCTCAGTGCTCCTCACGTGGTGCGCTGTAGGCATTTTTTATTAAGGATCTATGCAGCGTCCATTCGCCCCCTAGCTGCAATCCCTTTTATTCCTTTTACTCTACCCGTTCATATTCTCTTTCTTCCATCTGACTTTCCATTTCTTCCATCTGACTTTCCACCCTCTTTATCAGTTGTTCCATAGTGTAACGGAGAGGCTTTCCTCCTGTTACACCTTTCAAGCCTTTCTACTGTCAATTTTGTTTTCAGAGCTGAATGACCTTTTAAGTCCTAGCGCTTGGCCTATGGCATCAATTTTATTCTATTCTAAAGACAAGTTACACCCAAAAGGTTAATAGAATTGAGACATTCACTTACATTTCTACCTAAAACAAGGCGTGATCTGACCTGCAGCTTACTGTGGGCGTGTGCTAAGATCTACGGTCAAATAGAGTGTTGTTTCGCCTATGAAAATTAAGATACGCTATATTTTATTAGAAATAATTGTTCTGTACTGTTTGACATGCACATTATTTATTTTTTACAGTTTCATTCTAATAAATAAATCATAAATATCCTATCCTAAAATTCCTGTATCTAACTTAACGCGAAACACTTTTTTCAGACCTTTTTAGGCCTCTCCATAGGGCTTTCCTACCCAACCAACAAGAACAAGCCCAACAACAACAATAACAAAGAGCGCCTCAGTGGCGTGTTCTGTTTGGTCTTGCCCTGCCACCTCTGTGGTCGTGAGTTCGATTCTCGAGCATTCCATTGAGGGGTGAGAAATGTGTATTTCTGGTAATAGAAGTTCACTCTCGACGTGGTACGGAAGTCACGTAAAGCCGTTGGTCCCGTTGCTGAATAACCACTGGTTCCATTCAACGTAAAATCACCATACAAACAAACAAACAAACAACAAAAACAAAGTAGTTTGTAGGGTTACTCCCCGAGTAAGCGATACCAGGCAAATCCGAGAAGTTAGTGACTGCCTCCTCCTGGTTCCCTCCAATCCAAACCGTAGTCTCATTTTCATGAAATGTCGTCCAGTGGTCCAAATAGACCTGATTTCTGCTCTCATTCTACTCATGCTACCACCAAATATCACGACGCTATATTCATTATCTTATGAATGTCAAAATATACCCGGCCATGTTATTCCTGTTCAGGGTTCACCAGAAATGTCTGCGTGCAGACCACAAATTCGTCAATATGTGTTGTAAAATATATTTGGGATGCTGAATTTGCCAAAGGTTGTCAGTCCCTGGATCTGCCTCACTAAACATATCGAAATATATTCGGAATAATTTTATGTGCGTTTTCGGAATAATAATAATAATCTGAGAGCTTGGGGTAATTATATTACGTAACGAGCGGGTTTGGATGAGCCCAGAACACAGTATTTTACATGGCTCGCTCCACAAAGATCAAAAGGTTACAAATTACTGTTAACTGAACTCATGCGCATAGATGTTTGTATATAAAGCAGCAGTATATTCTAGAAAAATGTTAAAATTATATTTTTACCCGTTAATTTTGCTCTCCAAAGGTATTTTGATATTGTAATAAAACTTATGCATGAAATTAACAAAATTATGATGAGAGAGAGAGAAATTACATCCCGTGAACAGGAAATTAGTCCTGTTCATAGAAATTTACTTTCGACCTTATTATAATAATTCGAGCAATGGAGGGAAAATTGGGTACAAGTCCATTACTAATGGATAATATCCTCACCATATTAACCAGGAAAAAAATAAGCAACAGATCCAACGATCAAGGTACAATGGCCGATACGATCACGAAGTCTATTGCGGTAACTAGATTGATTGTAATGAGAAATGCGTAATGCGGTCTGGCACAGACTCTGGTCTATTTGTATCGGTCTTCATTCTTGTCTTAGTTCCGTGTTTCAATTTCCTCGGGGGAATATCCGAGATGTAAGTCTTACATCTTGGGATTATCAGTTGGCAGTGGATGTGTACGTATGAGTGTAATAAGATTATGTGCATATACATTTCATCTCCCTGTAAATTGATTAAATTGGCATGCACAGTCATGCTTTTACACACACACACACACACACACACGCACATTCACGCACTAATATATACATAAATACACACACACACACATATATATATATATATATATATATATATATATATATATATATATATGATGTATGTATATATATATAATATATATAGTATATATATATATATATATATATATATATATATATATGTACATACATCCATACATATATTTGTGTATGTATATATATGTGCGTATGTATATCTATACACACAATACACACTATATATAATATATATATATATATATATATATATTATATATATATATAAAAGGCAATGGAAGTAGTTATTATGAATAAGAACGACTATGTACAAAAAATGGAAAATATTTTGTCTGACAGTACCAAGTTTATGTCCCATGGTGAACCTACTTTTTTAGATGTTTTTAAAAGGGAAGATAAAATTAATAGATTCTTGAGGAAAATAAAAACTGAAAATATTATAAATTAAACAACCTATGAACAGCTTTTTGTTACTGGTTCCTCGTTCAGCATACTCTATGGACAACCGAAAATTCATAAACCTGATCTACCTTTAAGACCAATTATGGCTGCTTACAACAATCCTGCTTTTTCCATCTCTAAATTTTTGGCTGGACTTCTCTCTGAATACAGCAATAGTGAGTTTACTTTGAAAAATGGGCTTGAATTTCAACAGATAATCACTAGACAAGATGGAGACTATTATATGGTCAGTTTTGATGTGGAATCTCTCTTCACAAATGTTCCACTTAATGAGACTATTAATATTATACGGAATAAGATTTTTATTAGTGATGACACAATCTTTCATCGTTTTAACCGAACTATTTTTAAACAATTACTCGACCTTGGTGTGCAAGACTTAATGTTCATATATAATAAGCGACTCTATTCGCAGGTCGATGGAGTTACCATGGGATCTCCTCTAGGCCCAAATTTTGCCAATTTTTTGTGTCTGACTTAGAATCCAAATTTTTTAACCAGTGTGATCTCCACTTCAAACCTTCACTTTACCGTAGATACGTTGACGATGCCTTTGCGTTATTTCAACACCCTTGCCAATGTTCTTTGTTTTTAGATTTTATTAACAATATTCACCCAAATATTGATTTTACAATGGAAGTCGGAAATGAGGGAATTTTGCCTTTACTGGATTTGAAAATAACAAGAACCAATTCTGAATTTGCCTCGTCCATTTACAGAAAACGTATCTTTACAGGATTAACTAATAATTTTTATAGCTCATGTCAGCGATCTTTTAAACTTAATACAATCCACACATTAGTCAATAGAACCCTGAAATATTAATCTTCTTGGAAGATTTTTCATGATGAGATCACGTTTTTATTAAGCTTTTTCAAGTCCAATTCTTTCCCACCAGAAATAGTTCTAAGAATGATCAATCAAATACTTACCAAATCCTTTCAGCCACCATTGCCTAATTTTGATGTTCCTAAGTAACTATTTTATGCAACTCTCCCATATATGCCTGACTTCAAATTCTCGTCCAGTCTCACACGAATCATTGAACAAGAGATTTCTTGTCTCAGAGTCAACCTTATAACAAATAATCCATGTACAATTGGCTCCTTCTTTAACTTTAAAGACCGCCTTCAGCCCTTCATGAGATCCAGCGTCATATATAAATTTATTTGCCCCGGATGTCCGGGCTCTTACGTTGGATCGACTCGGAGGATGTTGAGGGTCAGATATTGTAGCCATCTGGGTTTCAGCTTCCGTACAGGTTAGAAAATAAAACAACCTGAATTTTCCAATATCAGGAACCACGCTTCCAATTGTAAAATTGAAATCCAAAAAGAACAATACAAAATAATAGATTATGTCGAAAATCCTGACCATCTAACCACCCTCGAGTCGTTATACATTAAGAAACTTGTTCCTTCACTCAATAGCAATACCTCCTCAGCAACTCTATTCCTGGCATAGTTGACGTCGTCATTGTCAACTGCTTTTTAGTCATTCCATAATCTCTACATTATGGACGGTTGGTGTTTGGGTTGTTCTCTCTCTCCTTACCTTTGTTTGTTTTTACTTTGATCCTTTTTAATTTTTAAGACTATTTTAATATTTGTGAGTTCCTTTGTTTTTTTTTCATTGAATGTTATTTATGTGTCTCTTTGCTCTTTTACAGACTGATGATGCACAGAAGTTTCATGTGCGAAACGTTTCGTTGATAATAAACTTGATTCCTTTTGCTGTTTGCATCATGGACACCTTCTGAAGCTCCTATATATTTATTTCACTGAGCCGCTATATAGGCCTATATATATATATATATATATATATATATATATATATATATATATATATATATATATATATAAAAGTGAGTATGTTCGAAAAGTTCATAGTTCTTCGTTCTCCATCTTCCGGATAACCAGAGGAAGTATTAAAGACCCGCCATGATAGATTCCTCAGTTTAACAAAAACAAGGTCATTAGCCAATTCCAACCTTTATCCCAGAAGTCTTTAAGGGTGAGAGTAGCACGTACATTAGAGCCACGCTCGGTCCATTTTTTATTTATTTTATTTTTTTCTTTTCGCTCTCCCGCCATCAGATCAATACTTCATTTCATGGTAAGTAAGGCTCCAGATCCCAATTTATTCGGCGTGGCTATCAATACCCATCCACCAGCTGGGGTCCAGCGCCCTCAGTGGCTAGAGAATAATAAAAAGTGCCAAAGCAATAAAAGGAGGAAATGAAAATTGGCAGAAGCGCGAGAGATAATAATAATAATAATAATAATAATAATAATAATAATAATAATAATAATAATAATAATAATAATAATAATAATATAATAAATAAATAAATAAATAAATAAATAAATAAATAAATAAATAAATAAATAAAACTATTTGAAACTCCAAGAGAAAAAAGTCATTTTTTTCCGTTTTCCGGACGGTGAAAATATCTCCCGATCAACAAAAAAAGATTGAATAAACTTAACCTTATGGAAATAGATTAATAATAATAATAAAAATAAATACTAAATAAAACTATTTGAACCATAAAAAAGAAAAAAGTCTTTTTTTATATCCCGAACGGTGAAAATCTCTCCCGATCCCCACAAAAAAAATAAAATAAAAAAATAAAGTAAAAAATAAAAAATAAAATTTAACCCTTCCGAAATAAACACTGTATTTGTCCTCCGTCCCAAAGGGAAGGTTGTATTATATTTCCGTATTTCTGGTAGATTCTAAGAAGAGCGATTTTGATTCTCTGTTACAGGATTCGTGAGAAACTTTTGGAAGATATAAAGGTGCTTTTTTTTGGGGATGTTGATTTTTTTATATTTTTCTCGCTTGTAATAATAATAATAATAATAATAATAATAATAATAATAATAATAATAATAATATACCAGATGACATAAGAAGTTATTCCTGTCATTAGTAATTTGAAATTTTCTATTATTATTATTATATTATTATATGATTATTATTTAATGATGTTGTCGTTGTTGTTGATAATGATATTATTACTAATATTAATATTATTATATTGTTATTATCATTATAATTATTACTATTATTAATATTATTTTATTATTTCTCTTTATTGCTGTTGTTGTTGATGTTGATATTATTATTATTATTATTATTATTATTATTATTATTATTATTATTATTATATTATTATTATTATTATAATATTGTTCAGGGGATCAGTGGTAGTATTAACATGAGTGTTGATTATCATCCACCTTATATCTGCAAAATCTTCCACTGAAGGGATACTTCTGTTCACATTCCTCTTGATCAGCATCCGTGCACCTAAACAGATCATAGAATGATCTGATGGGGGTAACCCCTCCAGCTTGCAACCCACCTAGAAAAAGACACCGAGGATTCCTTTATTTCAGTGGCCTTTTGTTTCGTTTCCAATCAGTGCATTTGTTCCAGCGATGAAATCAGGAGAGAAGGAGAAACAAAGGAGCAATCAGGCTGAAAGAGTCCATCTTATTGCAACAATAGATTCCCGATGAAATCTTTCTAAACACAGGGATATTGGCGGTTTTTTTTATTTTTATTTTTGGGTTTTTTTTGTGTTTTCTGAAAATGGAGAACGCGGAGCAATCGAAGATTGATCGCGATATGGAGAGGGTGGAGGCGGAGCTGATTGGAAATCACTTGCCTCTTCCCCACCCACCCACCGCCCACCCCCCCTCCCCAGAAAAAAAAAGTTAAGAAAGACTCACCGACAGCGGTAGGTTTACGTCAATAAAAACCGTATTAAAGAAAGAAACATTTGGGTTTCTTTTTTCAATTTCTTGCCTCTTCAAAAAAAAAAAAAAAACAAGGAAGCTTCACCGACAGCGGAAGGGTTACGTCAACGAAAATACAAATTAAAGAAAGGAAAATTTTGGTTTCTTTTCCTAATCTATTTTTTTCTTTTTATTCCAGTATTGATTAGCAATTTCGAATAAAGCTATTGCCATAAAAAGCGATTACGATCAATGACCTCCCAGTAGCCTGATGACTGGCGTCGTTGGAATTTCTGGCGTTATTCTTAATTTCACCCAAGATTAAGATCTGCGCTGATATCAAAGGAGCGGCGCTCGCGCGGTCGTGCGCTGCTCCGCCAATTAGTGGACAAAGGGTGCGTTCACATAGCGTCTGCGCAAGGCAACATGAGGGGTAATAGCAAACTGGAAGAATAGGGAATGAACGCGCGCTAAATGAGAAAGTTGGTTTTACATCTAAATTGTCCCGTAGGGCGCTAGTGCCAACAGTGCACCTCATGTGGTGCACTGTAGGCGTTACGTAAGAGTCTTTGCAGCGTCCCATCGGTCACTAGCCGAAACCCTTTTCATTCATTTTACTGCGCCACCGTTCATATTTCTCTTTCTCCCATCTGACTTTCCACTCTCTCTAACAATAGTTTCATAGTGCAACTGAGGTTTTCCTCCTGTTTACACCTTTCAGACCTTATTGTTAATTTACCTTTCAACGCTGAATGACCTTATGGGTCACAGCGCTAGGCCTTTGGCCTTAATTCTATATTCTTTTCTTTTCCACATCTAAATTGACACTTACCATTCATATCATCGATAAACTAGAAGGACGAAGAAGGAAGTCTGTCGGTTTGTTTGTATGGTGTTTTTACGTTGCATGGAACCAGTGGTTATTCAGCAACGTGACCAACGGCTTTACGTGACTTCCGAACCATGTCGAGAATGAACTATCACCAGAAATACACATATCACACCCCTCAGTGGAATGTCCGAGAATCGAACTCGCGCCCACCGAAGTGGCACGCCAACGCCATACCGACCACGCCACTGAGGCGCTGGAAGTCTGTCGGGAACAGCGAGATAATTGTGGAAAAAAACGAGTAGATAAAGACCCTAGATAAGAAAGGAATTCACACAGAGATTACGCGAGGCAGAGGAAAGTGCAGGACTTAAAACACATTTAACCCAGTAAAATCAAACCTGAAAGTGATGATAATGCTTTTCCAGAAAGTCAGTCAGTCTACTATCTTAACCAACTTACTCCCCATTGGGGGATAGTTCCGTCAGTGGACCTCATACGGTGTACTGTAGGTATTACTTAAGGTTCTTTGCAGCGTGCCTTCGGCCCCCAGCTGCTACCACTTTCGTTATTTTTACTGTATCGCCTTTCATATTGCCTTCCTTCCATCTTACTTTCCACCGTCTCCTAACACTTGATTCATAGAGTAACTGGCTTCGAGGTTTTCCTCCTGGTACACCTTTAAAACCTTTTACTGTCAATTTCCATTTCAGCGCTGAATGACCACTTACGTCCCAGTGCTTGGTCTTTGGCCTTAATATATTTTATATTTAACTCAACTTAACCAACTTACTTATCTGGGCACACTTGATGCCAAAGGCAAACTCACTTAACATTAGTCAACGTTGCAGTACTAAGAAAAACTTGTCCATCAAACATTTACTATGTAAAAGGTATTCCTTTCTGGAAGGTAATCTTCATAATCATTATCGCATGTAATATTGTCTCTCTGTCCGAGTGATTGTAGAATAAGTCTCCGCGTCAAATATATCACCTCCTAAATAGGCTCCCATTCAGTGGATTTTCCCCAGGAAGGGCTGCCTCATAAATCGTTGGTCCCTGTTCCTTTATCTAAGGCTGTACATTCAGCCTGGTCTCTTTTCAGCTGTTAGTCCTTTTTTTATGCTACTTTGATTCCAGTATCCCTCTTCATCTTCACGCTAGCGTTAACCATCCCGGCAATTTTTTTCTTAAAGGTTTTATTAGATATATACCACGCGTCAGAATCAGACATACTACAGTGTAGAGTGTATTTGAAAGGCCAAAGTAGTGGTGTGATTATAAACTCTATATATATTTATAAATATATATGTATATATGTAATAATATATCTATATATATATATATATATATATATATATATATATATATATATATATATATATATATACATATACATATATATATAGATACATATATATATATATATATATTATATATATATATATATATATATATATATATATATATATATATATGATATATATATATATTATATATATGATATATATATATATATATGTATATATATATATATTCTATATATATATATATATATATATATATATAATATATATATATATATATATATAGCTTATATGTCACTAAATAGCGCGTGACAATATATTTAGCCAAGGCCACAGGAATAAAAGAAGGAGTACAAAGCGCTTTCGTGTTATTTCATATAACCACGAAAATGTGTAGAGATAACACGAAAACGCTTGGTCCTCCTCTTATTTTTCCTGTGGCCTTAGCTATACATATATATACATATATATATAATAAAGGGAACCCATAAAAACACCAAAATATAGAAAGAAAAATACTATATTGCAGAGACTGCTGTCTACCTCTTCAGGTAGATGAATGAGAAAAGTTACAGAAAAGGTGGTATTTATACCAAGAGGTCCATCCACAGGTAAGCCAATTTGTGTCACTCCCTCTGATAATCTTCCTTCAATCTTCTTAAGCGTTAGTTGAATGAAAACCCATTCGATGACATCTGAATC
The DNA here is from genome assembly GCF_015104395.2 of Macrobrachium nipponense. Taxonomy (NCBI): domain Eukaryota; kingdom Metazoa; phylum Arthropoda; class Malacostraca; order Decapoda; family Palaemonidae; genus Macrobrachium; species Macrobrachium nipponense. The sequence goes on along the minus strand of NC_087210.1, from coordinate 7,089,349 downwards.
CCATGCTCCTTTTGAGATGGTCATTACTTGTCTCTGTTTAATCAAGGCCGATTCCATCATTTGACTCTTGTACCGGCAGTCCCTGCTATAAATTACATGTGACAAATTCCAGTTTATTCTATGGTTATGTTCATTTATATGGTTGAAAATAGCTGAGTTCTGTTGTCCATACCTAACTGACCGTTTATGTTGTATTAATCTCTGGGGAAGTGATTTTCCTGTAAAACCGATGTAAGATTGGTCACAGTCCAGGCATGGGATTTCGTAAACCCCTGTGTCCTGGGGGAATGTCTTTTGTTGGACGTTAATCAGGGATATGGCTAAGGTGTTTGGGTAAGTAAATGCAAAAGGGTTAGATTTTCTGAGGGTCTGAGTCACTGACTTAATCCTGTCCAGGTGTGGAATTTTTATTGTATTGTTGGGTGTCTCTGGTCTTGTCTTGAGGGGGTCAGTAGAAAATTGTGTTTGCTTTGTGAATTGCTTTCTTAATTATATGGTCAGGATACCTTAAAGACGAAAGTTGCTTACAAATTAGTTCAAATTCTTTTTCCAGGAAATCTGGGGAACAAATTCGTAAGGCTCTTAAGAATAGGTTGCTGGCTACGCCTATCTTGATAGGAATGTCATGATAGCTGAAGCAGTGAATATGTGAAAGTGAGAACGTTGGTTTTCTGTATATGGTAAATTTGTATTCTGACGTGTCTCTGATTTTTAAAACATCAAGAAAAGGAATTTTGTTGTCTGTTTCCCATTCAACTTTGAATTTGATGCTGGGCACTAATGCATTTAATTTTGAGAGGAATTCATTAAAATTGCCCCATCTATTATCCCAAAATGTTAGAATATCATCTACATATCTCATCCACAGCATGTTTTTGGGTTTTATTGCATTTATTACTGTAGTTTCAAAGTATTCCATGTACAGTATGGGTAGTCCTTTGAGTCCTGTTTTAGCCAATCTGTACAAGGAATACTTTGAAACTACAGTAATAAATGCAATACTTTTCTCATTCATCTACCTGAAGAGGGAGACAGCAGTCTCTGAAATTTGGTATTTTTCTCTCTATATTTTGGTGTTTGAATGGGCTCCTTTTATTAGATAGAATTCTGTTGTAACAGAATATTTTTACCAGTCATATACATACATATACATATGATAATATATATATATATATATATATATATATATTATATAATATATTATATATATATGTATGTATGTGTATGTATGTAATTTGTCGTTAAGTATATTTGTGCACGTGTGTGTGCATTTGTATTGCGCTTCATTCCATTTGGCCTCGAGAATAACTTTTATTGCAGTGATTGAATAGCATATCATTTTGGGACTGATTCAAATATTAATCCAGATTTAAAGAAGATAATGGAAATGTCAGATACGGATAACTCTCTCTCTCTCTCTCTCTCTCTCTCTCTCTCTCTCTCTCTCTCTCTCTCTCGATATGAATTAAGGAGTCCTTGGTCTTTTGTTTATGCAATAGTGCACTTTGATCTGCTCATCATCATGTTTACTTTTTTATTTTATTTTTTGTTCTAAATAAATATGGATATGTTATCAGGCAGTGATCTTTGATCTTACACAAATGTAAATGATTCTCGTCCTGCCATTACTTTTCCCACTAGATTTTAATACCTTTCGAACGTTGTAATTTTTCATTGAGAATTTTTTTTTTTTTTTTTTTTGATGGAGAGCTCATTACATAACTCAAGAACTGCCAATTCTAACTAGAGCCATTTTTTCTGCAATTAAAATCCCAGACTATTTTTTTTTTTTTAATAGGTCAGTCTTTACATTCTTATGAATTCCGACATTCTCGCTCCCTTGCGCGCGCGATCACTTAAGTATTGATGGCTGATCCGCTGGCATAGTGGTTAGTGTCGTGATTGTCACTCAGATGTCTTGGGTTCGCGTCTCTCGCAAGGCGATGAAAAATCGTTGGCTCTGTGTTATAATCAGTTACTGCTGCAGTGTGGGGTCTGCGGTGGGACGCTGAAACCAACATTCTTTGGAAGCTTGAATTTCAAGTCAAAGGTCCCTTTGGTGTAGTTGTTCCATGTGAATAGGTTTCATCTACTGAAATAATAATATTAATGTCTTGTGTAAGGGAAATTCTTTACTGTGGTGAATTAATGAGGAATTCCGAAAGATGATCCCCAGACAATCGGAGAAGAATGAATTTTAAAATATCAGTGACGTCATTCGGTTCTGACTTTAACGTTCTTATATTAATAGTCAACATGAAAACGAGAAGTAGAGACTCATTTGCGAAAAGGAACAAGGAAGACAATATACTGGAGTGTCTGAATAAACACTGACACTAAGAGAGGACGAAATTGGAAGTGTTTCTAACGCTACATAAGTATAAGAGAGATTTCCGTGAATAGCGTGAAATATATTTCTTCTGTGAAGAATATCTTTCCTGTGAGTGTACGAAAATATCAAAGGGTTTCCATCGTTATTCACCAAAATATGCACAGAGAGAGAGAGACAGACGTATGCACACACATGTAAAGATGGAAACAGGAGGGTATCTTCCTTGAGGGGATATGATTAATAATCGTAACGAAATATAGAATCAGAGTAGATTTTCAATACAAATATTGCAAAAATCAAAACGTCTGGAATAAGTACAAAGAAACGACAATATGTCCCCATTACTAAATTCTCTGTTGCAACCGTGGCCTCCTGTCCTATCCAGTCCTCCTGAGACTAAAGATTTAAATTGGGAAAAGAAATGGACGGTGGAGTGTGGAACAGCCTCCCAGAGGATGGTGCAGTTGGAACTTCTTCAGAAGTTCAAGCGAAAATGCAATGCATTATTGCCGTAATACTATTATTCTTGCATTTTAATACATTTTTATCTGTTTATTAATTTTTTTTTCATTTTTGATAAGTGGGATCCCTTCTTTCTGTATTTCACTTTACTTCCTTTTAATTCTTTCTAATGAACACCTTAATATTCTTTGGAAGCTTGAATTTCAATTGAATGGTCACTGTGGTGGGATTGCTCCATATGAATAGCTTTCATCTACTGCATATATAGCGCGTCAGCGGCGTGGTTGGTATGGTATTAGCGTCCCACATCGGTGGTCGCCAGTTCGATTCTCGGCCATTCCATTGAGGAGTGAGTGATGTGTATTTCTGGTGATAGAAGTTCACTCTCGACGTGGTTCGGAAGTCACGTAAAGCCGTTGGTCCCGTTGCTGAATATCCACTGGTTCCATGCAACGTAAAAGCACCATACAAACAACCAAACAATCTACTGCATATAATAATAATAATAATAATAATAGTAAGTATCAAGGCCTGAAAATAGAAATAAGAAGGATGTGGGATATGCCAGTGGAAATTGTGCCCATAATCATAGGAATACTAGGCACGATCCCAAGATCCCTGAGAAGGAACCTGGAAAAACTAGAGGCCGAAGTAGCTCCAGAACTCATGCAATGCAGAAGAGTGTACTCTTTGAAACAGCGCGCATAGTAAAAAAAGTGGTGGACTCCTAAGGAGGCAGGATGCATCTCGGAACCCCATACTATAAATACCACTCAGTCGAATTGGAGGACTGTAATAAAACAAAAAGATAAAGATAATAATAATATATTTAAGCAAATAATACGACAATGGATTTGAATTCCGCATGCTACTCTCTGAAATATTGCGAGGGCTGATGAGTTATATATTTTAGAAAAATAACATTAAAATATGTGTTGTCCTAATCAGGGGCAGGACCTAAAATTGAACTGCTGTTACCGGTATATCCTACCAATACATCAACTGCTGATGAAAGCAGTAGAAAGGACAGCTTCCAGCAACATCGTCTCCTACCCTTCCACCTGCTAATACTTCAACCACAGATAATTCAAAAGTTAATTTATAATTCAAAACATAATTTAACGTCGCGAAAGATTAAGCAACAAACAGAAACTGAAAGGCGAGCGCACAGTTACTGGAGAAAATTTAGAACTGTGAAATATATACAGAAATCAAAATTCTACTCTGAAAATCGTGCTTCATTTTTAGATTCCACCGACGGCGCAGCACTATAATTTTACTGAGCATTTCATTCCCAAAATAATTTTAGGAAATATAAATAGCGAGTGAATTTATGGGTTTAGAACCTCCACGTGAAGTATTCGTCCAAAAATACACGAAATTCGTGCATTAATTACCGGAGGGTTTATTATTCGGATTAGAAAAGGCCACTGATAAACTCCCACGCTGACGAACGGCTCATTTTGAAAACGCTGTTTTGAAAAACGTTTTTGCGCTTCTCTGCCGGTTCCTGACAACAGGACTGGTTGATTCACCTTTTAATAAGTTAATTCACCTTTTCCTGACAACACGTTAATTCACCTCCTGGCAATAAGTTAATTTACCTTCTCCTGACAAAAAGTTAATTCACCTTTTCTTGAACAAGTTGATTCACCTTTTTTCTGACGACAAGTTAACTCACCTTTTTCTGACAATATGCTTATTCATCTTTTCCTGACAACAAGTTAATTCACCTTTTTCTGACAACAGGTCTTTTTATCTTTTTCTGATAAGTTAATTCACCTTTTCTGACAAAAGGTTTTTCACCTTTTTCTGACAAAAAGTTAATTCTCGGTTTTCTGACAACACGTTAATTCACCTTTCAATGACAACAAGTTAATTCACCTTTTCTGACAAAAAGTTAATTCTCCTTTTTCTGACAAAAAGTTAACTCGCCTTTTTCTGACAAAAAGTTAATTCACCTTTTTCTGACAAAAAGTTAATTCACCTTTTCCTGACAACAGGTTAATTCACCTTTTATTGACAACAAGATAATTCACCTTTTCATGACAAGTTAATTCCCCTTTTACCGACAACAAGTTAAATAGCCTTTTCATGACAACAGGTTAATTCACCTTTTCCTGACAACAAGACAATTCACCTTTTCTGTCAACAGGTTAATTCACCTACAAGTTAAGGCACTTTTTTCTGACTGCAAATTAAGTCACCTTTTTCTGGCAACAAGTTAATTCTCCTTTTTCTGACAAGTTAATTCACCCCTTTTTGATAATAGGTTAATGCACCTTTTTCTGACAACATGTTAATTCCCCGTTTTCTGACAAGAAGTTAATTCACATTTTCCTGACAACAAGTTAATTCATCTTTTTGTGACAACAAGTTGACGACTATATGCCGTAAATAATATACGCTTGCTTAAGAAACGGCCTAGATTTCTCAAATGAATGCACATATTATTGCCATTTCAAATACAAGTTTAGGACGATTGTTGGTTAATGTATATCTTTCTGAATCGTCAGCAGCAGAATGTGTTAGTTTTCCCAAGATTTCATTAGATATATAGCAAGCAGGGAAGTCTTTGGATATGATCAAAGACAAAATGTAACTTAATCTCCTTACCATGATTAAGTTCTATGTGACCATAACAAGATTATTATTATTATTATTATTATTGTTGTTGTTGTTCAGAAGATGAACCCTATTCATGTGAAACAAGTCCACAACTGGGGCCATTGACCTGAAATTCAAGCTTCCAAAAAATATGTTTAGTGGGATGTAAGAGAAGGTAAATGGAAACAAAGAAAGAAGAGATCTCACTCATTAAAAAGAAAAAATAAATAGATTAATTAATTAATAGATAAAAATATATTCAAATGCAAGGAGAATAAAGGACATCTGGAACATGATGAATGCTGATTTCCTAAGAAATAAGAAATGACGCAGTAGTTTCACTTTAGCCGTGTTGTTAATAATTGATATCGGTATGCGCTGTCTGTCTGCATATTCTTGTTTATCTTTTGTAGATGCATTTTGTCCTTCAAGGCAATTTTCAACATTACTGTCATCGGTGTACTAAGGATCATATTCTCTTCGTTATAATATCGCATCATATCATAATAGCTTTAAATTTGTGCAATTTATCTGGCGTCCTTTTTCTTCATGAGGTTAGGAAGTATAGAAGCACGTATAATAAAAGAAAAAAATAAGCATATAATGACGCAATCATAAAGAAGTTCATCAGATAAAATTCGTTTTTGATACACACACACACACACACAAGGAATCAAAGGTTAAGGGTCCCCAAGAGGCAAGAGCCCGTGCTGACACAATGCCGGCTTATTCCAACAACAAATAAATTCATCACATTTGAACGGGTTGTTTAGGAAGCGCGTGCGTCTTCCACGCCAGCCAGGCAGCCCTGCCGTGTATAATATCACGGAATCGTCCGTTCAATAGCCAATTGTTTTCCGTGACTAGTCGTTGTACCGACACACGCATCGCCAATCGCTCTTAACACGACTGCCGTGTCATTCATTGTCGAAGAGAGTGCCGGCTCACAGGACGCGCCGACTAAACAAGCCTGTGTTATACGATCCAGCGTCTCCAGCCGACGACAATGGCTTTTTGGGATGCATTCGGCAAGAGGGTTTTGGCAGCTTGGATGAAAACCCGGCTTTTTTGGAATATAATGGGGGGAGGGGGGGGGCAGAGGATTTCCTAAAGACAGTCGTTCTGCATCGCGATTTACGCAGAGAACAGAGTATTTCATCTTTTTGACGAGAGGAGAGAGAGAGAGAGAGGAGAGAGAGAGAGAGAGAGATGACCGAGAGAGAGAGAGAGAGAAATTACACCCCCGTCAATAAGAAATTAGTTCTGTATTTAACTTTACCTTTGACATTTAGTCATTATGATCATAAGGAATTAATAATATATTTATCTGATATATATATATATATATATATATATACATACATATATATATCATATATATATATATATATACTATATATGTATATATAGTTATGTGTGTATGTATGTATATGTCATATATATATATATATATATATATATATATACATATATATATATCTATATATATATATATATATATATATATATATATATATATATATATCTATATATATATGTGTGTATATATATATATATATATATATATATAGATATGTGTGTATACACACACACATATATATATATATATGTATATGCATATGCATATACATATATATACATATATATATATATATATATATTATATATATATATATAATGTGTGTGTGTGTGTGTGTGTGTGTGTGTGCATATATATATATATATATATATATGTATGTATATATATATATATAGATATATAATTTATATGTATATGTATATATGTATATATACAATATTACATATTACATATATTATATATATATATAATATATATAAATATATATATATATATATATATAAATATTATATATATATTATGTATCATCCTTTTGAAATCGCAACACAAAAGTCTCTCGTAAATGACTCATTTTTTAATTAAATATTCATAACCCGTCCTTATGCCTGCTAATTGGCTGGGAGCACTTTGTATAAAACGCACCCTATGTCCAGTTTGATATGCGAAACTATCGGTATGATTTTTCTGACGTATTAAATATATAAGAAATCTCTGTTGAACATTTTTATGCCCATCAGTTCTTCATCGCTTATGACTTTTTCTAGAAACTTCAGCAAAATCTTATAAAGACTTATATGTAATTTAGATATGATTTTAACAAAATCTCCAAGAAGTCGTACGTAATTGAGGAATTGTTTTAACAAAATCTATGATATGTTATATGTAATTTGGTAATTATATTAAGAAAGCCTTAAGCAAATCATATGTAATTTGATCAATATTTTTACAAGATGTTGAAACAGTGACATGTAAAATAGCATTTCTTTTAAGAAAATCATAATTTAGCATTTACTTTGACAAAACCAAACACAAGTCATAAGTAATTTATGAATTAGTTTTACGATATCATAAAATTGGTATATGTTATTAATAGTTATTTCAACAAAACCTTAAGAAAGTCACATGTAATTTAGAGAAACCCATTCTGCTTGACAGAGTGTATCGAAGTCGACAGTTGAACAATTGATCCGACCAAGTCATCAGAATCTTGGATTCACTTCCATCTAGCCATCAGATCTTCGCCCTCTAATTATTCCATAGATACCACTTCTGGAAGAGCTCTCGAGAGCTCCTGAGTCGTGTGTCATCTTCATCCATAAGGGTTTTCTAAGTGTTATTGATGTCAAGTTTCAAAGCGAATCATTTAGATCAGTCCTGAAAAATTTTACTGTCTTCTGTTGTGTGAATCGCGGCTCCTTCATAATGATTATTGATTAGATGTGTTTTGCAATGCTTATGACAGTGATGAACACTCGAACCATGCAGTTATCGAGGAGTTTTATTATCTCCGCTGGCTGGAGAAAAGTTAACTATATCTTAGTTTTACCAGACTACTGAGCTGATTAAGAGCTCTCCTAGGGCTGGCCCGAAGGATTACATATTTTTACGTGACTAGGAACCAATTGGTAACCCAGCAACGGGACCTACTGCTTACTGTGGGATCCGAACCACATTGTATCGATAAATGAATTTCTATCGCCAAAAATAAATTCCTCTGGTTCCGCGTTGGCCGAGCCGAGAATCGAACTTCGGACCACTGGGTTAGTAGCAGAGCGCGAAATGCACTCGGCCAACGTGGAACTCGCTGGTTGCAGAGCTTATATATCACACTAGGCTTCCTGGTCACTTTCACGCCATGTTACACTGTCGGTATAGGCTGGTGGTGGTAGAAGGCCTTGTAAATCTTAACTATACAGCCTTTCAAGAACTGTGAAGTGCACTGTAGGCAATACTTAAGGTTCTTTGCAGCGTCCTTTAGACCCCTAGTTACAACCTCTTTCATTCCTTTTATTGCACCTCCGTTCATATTCCCTTTCTTCCATGTTACTTTCCACCCTCTCCTAACAATTGTCTCGGCATCATTTTCTGAGCTGAAAGACCTCATATGTCCCAGCGCTTGGCTTTTGGTCTATATTTATATTTCGACTCCAGTTCCAGCAATAGAAATATTGTGTCTGTCCAGTTTAGCGCAATGAAGTCTTCCATTTGAATCTCCATCCAGCTTTCAGATCACTGTATTATTTTCTCTTTAAAAGTATCTTTGTGACAAGAGGTCTATTTATCTAACAAAATAAGTTTGTTTGTAATAAATGTTCTTGAGTAATGTCAAAACATAAAAAAAGGAAAAAACGAGAATTACCTGTATTTTTCCCAAAAATCTGGTATCTACAAAGCTTTGAAATTTCAACCTGGTTCCTTTTATTTATTTATTTTTTTTTTTTATATTTACTAATTCTTCTGAATCTCCATGCGTCATGGACCTTTTTTCTGTGGAATCCTTCTGGATGTACCATTTTTTTGATCAGGTCTGTTCCAGATTAAGTCATAGGACACCCCCCCAACTACCCCGTCTCGGTGGCCTCTGGAAAAATAAATATACTATCTTTGAAAAGGTCCAAACTGTGACTACTGTAAATTGCAAAAGTTGAAGAGAATGAAAAAACTTTTATCTATACACATCCCACCGCAATGCAACCGGTAAAAACAAACTCTTTTGTGCAGACTAATACCCAAGTTTATACGGGGATTTCCTCCTCTCAAAGGAATATTTATGAATATTTATACGAGTCTGCAATTCCTATTGAAATTGCATTGTCTGCTACTACGCATACGCCCTGTTTAATCAACGTTCGTCGATTACGCGACCGTCACTGAATGCGCTCATTGTTCGTCGCATAAATCAGATAGTAAATAACTCAACATCCAATTTGCTTTAGAGTCTATGGTCAAAAAAAGAAAGGCGGAAATAAAGCCTGTTATTACTGTAAAAGCGGTTGTAGATATTTCGTGCGCTTGCTTTTGTTTGCTTCGGTTGCAGTGTAGCGACACAATATTCCTCCCCTTATTCCTGCGATTGTTTCAGTCAGCGATGTTATGCTTAATTTCAAACAGCCATACTGATGAATTATTCAGTAAAGTTGTTCATAGAGGTGGATGAGTTTGGTTTATTTACCTCAGGGTCACAGCTGATGATTTCTATTGCTTGGGACGATTGTGGTTAAAAATATGGTTCTTGCTTTTGCATTTTTTTTTTAATCGAATTTAAGGCTACTCGGATATATATATATATATATATATATATATATATATATATATATATATAATATATATATATATATCATATCGTATATATATATATATATATATATATATTATTATATATTATATATATATATATATATATATATGTAAGTGCTACATAAGCATAATATATGGAATGTTATTCCATATATAAAAACTAATATGATTAATTAAAACCAGTGACCCAAGAGGTCAACTAGTTTGCTTGCAGGAATGTGATCAGACCAGATACGATAAAGTAGGCTAAGATGACGTGTTGTAATCAGTCAGTGTCTAGTTGCCGTCACCTGTGGTCATTCATTTGTTTTGAAAACAGTAGTCCAAGCTTCCTGCTTGAGACAACCACCGTGACGTATAGCTCAAACGGCCTACGTGACTTGTAATCTATGACTTCAATCAGCCATCATCATTAGAAGACCTGTCCAATTTTATCTGATTTTCATCATGTAATCTCAAAGAATAGAGATATTTTTGTACTTCGTGTTTTCTACCAGAAACCTCACATCAGAAAGAAGATATTGAATGAACTTACATATTCTCATAATGAGTTTGAAAAACATCTCCGTCGTCATAACCAAAAAAGATATTGACTTCGTAATTATCATCGAAATCCAAGACGCTCCAATGAGTATGAGAAGTCATAACAAACCGACCTTAGCGTAAAATTATCGCAGGTCTAAATAACCTCACAGGGCGCATTATTATACAAAGGCATGAGCCCTATATATAAATGTTCAACAGATCATAGTTTTGTAACTGTAAACATCCCTCAACTGGGTGAATTAGCCTAACCACTATTGTGAGTGTTTCAGCTGTTTCCAAGTTTTCAATAGATTTGTAATCTCATCATATATATATATATATATATATATATATATATATATATATATATATATATATATATATATTTACATAAGGTTATATGATAAGATTACAAATGTATTGAAAACTTGGAAACAGGTGAAATACTCAATATAGCGGTAGGCTAATTCACCTGTTGAGTGTTTACAGTACAGAATATGACTTCGAACACAAACATGGACATTAAGACTGCGTAACTAAATTACAAAATCATCAACCAAGTTATACTCTGTAGTTCAGAGGTGTCTGATAAAGAAAGAATTCATGACAGGGCTCTGTCATGAGTATATAGATGTTTGATGTTTCATGCATAGTCATGAAACATCAATTTCTCTGAAATTGACTCGGTAAAAGTCACAAATGAAAACAAGGCGTGATAACCATAAATATCCTATCTTAAAATTACTTTATCTTCAACTCAATGCCAAGCACCTTTTCCAGACCTTTTTGTTAGGCTTTTCCATATGACTATCCTACACCCCCCCCCCCCCCACCCACCACAACAAGAACAGTAACAGCAAGAACAACAACAACATCAAAGTAGTGTGTAGGCTTACTCCCCGCGTAAGCGAAAAGTAGAAGGAACAAATGAATTACTCTTGTAACTTTAACGAGAGATATAGCTGTTAGATATTAGATGAATCGGTTGATACTTAGTAGGGAGAGAATTATGAAGAGAAAACATGACTTAATACCTTGGAAATATCAAGGATTAAAAAGGATTGTTGTAGCTCCACTGAAAATACTATTGCCTAGAGCTATACTAGCTGAATTCTATCCTTGCTGTCTAAAGAAAAAAAAATCAACATATGAAGACAGAGCTAAATACTGCAGTGTACGTAACAATTTTAAAGAACTTCAGCTACTTATGACTTGTAGCAAATTAAAATGGAGGAAAATTGTGGTTAGAAAATGAAAGACGTATTTGAAATAAAATGAGAAACTGTTACGAGATTTTTCATAAAACTGGAATAAAATGGAACGGAATTTATAATAAAAGCTGTCTTAAGCCATAAAGCTTTCTTGAATTACGAACTCGCCGTTTAGATTTAGTAGCAGCCTCGAGTTCAAAGTTGAGAGAAAATAAAGAAAAAGAAAAAATATCCGAAGCAGCTGTCAGCAGAGGACGCTTGGGTGGGTATAAAGTAGAATATACACGGAGGATTAATACCTGCATTGTTCGTAAGAAATGGCCGGTTGTGGTATATAAATAAAATTTCTTTGCTGTTGTTATTCTATTTCTTCTGCTTCGTTACCAAGTATGCTGTGGCGAGGACACAGTGACCTCTCTCTTTTACGTAATCAGAATTTGCATTTTAATATCTTTTTATCTATTTATTAATTTATTTTTCTTCTTTTTTTGATAAGTGGGATTAACCATATTCTTTGGAAGTTTGAATTTCTAGTCATTGGTCCCTATGGTGGGCTGGGTTATATGAATAGGTTTCATTTACTGAATATAAAATTTGATAATAGACAGTCTGTGTGGTTTAATTACAATGGACGTCACCTATATTGACAAATTTCGGTATGTGTTACAATATTACAAAGACTCACGATATAAGGTCGTATATTGGAGGAAAAAGAATCGATCGTTGTAACTTGTTTGGCAATACAGTTTCAAAATCCAACAATTCATAGCTAAAGAAGAATTTAAACCAGATTTTATCATTATACTGAGAGATGCGTGCCTTGGAAATTGAGAAAATTAGTCATCGTAGGTGACAGCTCGTAATATTTGTTTAAGTCTCTTGCCCTGCCACCTCGGTGGCCGCGAGTTCGATTTTCGTGCATTTCATTGAGGTGTTAGAGATGTGTATTTCTGGTGATAGAAGTTCACTCTCAGCGTGGTTCAGAAGTCGTGTAGAAGTTCACGTAAAGCTGTTGGTCCCGTTGCTGAAAACCACAGGTTCTATGCAACGTAAATTCACCATACAAACAAACGAACAAACATTGATTTACGTAACAAATCTACGTCATAAAAATTATAAATGTATATGTAGCATATTGATCCATGATTTATCATAATCGTATGACGCATTTTGAGCGAAAATTTTGTATACAATATAAAATTTCAGTAAGAAGCAACTCATTACGATACCAGCGTTTCCTCCAAGTTCGTTACCATCACCCCTTCCCCCTCCGACCCCCCACTCTCTCTCTCTCTCTCTCTCTCTCTCTCTCTCTTCTCCCTTCTCTCTCTCGTCTCTCTCTGCGGTCTCTCTCTCTCTCTCTCTCTCTCGTTTACCAGAATTCGAAACAAAAATTGTTACCATTCTATATTTTGGTTTGCTGTCGAGTGGCACCACTATGACCAGAGACAGAAAGTTGGGACTACCGAAACAGCGAACACTGAAAACAGCAGCAAAAACATAAAATGAAAATATCATAACCGAAGTATTTAGGTGTTCTTTATATATATCGACTTCATCATTTAATGATGAGATAGAATTTCACATCACCTCTGCAATAGTTCCCGCAGTATATCGCAGACCTGGAGAGATATATATTATGAATTACTGACGATATTTTGACAACTATGAAAAAAAAGTGTGGAAAAGAATCTGTTCGAAGCAAACTGAAATTTTCGTTCATTTTCATGTTACCAATGTTTTGTATTTTACAGTATGGTTATATTTCAAGGCAACATGTACCTTTTTTGAAATGCCATTGAGAGATATAAAATTGAATATATCGAGGTAAATTCTGAGTTATGTAGCTACCACTTCTTTATTTCTCTCTGGCTTTGTTTTCTGTTTTGAGAATTTTGAACGACTTCTGGTATGTTTTTTTTTATTTTGAGACCTTTGTACGTCCTCTGGTAATAATGTCTACAATTGAAAGTAACACAGCATCCTGAGAAGAATAACTCATACCAGAGAAGATTATAGAAAAACTAAACTAAATTCGTTAAATACAACTGTAATATATTGAAGCATTCTAACAAAGTATAATTTCTTTTAATAATTTTTATATTTGAGACTAACGTACATAGTGACCTGAGAAGAATAACACATATTAGTGAAAATTATTAAAAAGCCTAAATTAAGTTCATTATGTACAACTGGTAAATCAATAATTATGATAAATACAATGACACATACAAAGTTATTTCGTTCAATAATGTATGTATGTGAAATTAAAAGTGTCTAGAGAAGAATGACGCCTACCAATGAAAATGAAAAAAGAAATGCGCCGAGGTACATTCGAGTTTTCTGTACAGCGTATAATGCTGTGTGAAACTCTCAACCACGCCCCATGAAACTCTCAGCCGCGGTCCATGAAACTTCCCCAACTTTCAACCACGACTTGGTGCTAGCCTGTGTTCTTGGGATCTATAGCGGTGTCAGACACACGATTATGGCTAACTTTAACCTTAAATAAAATCAAACCCAATGAGGCTAGAGGGCTGCAATTTTGTGTGCTTGATGATTGGAGATTGGATGATCAATGTATCAAATTTCAGCTCTCTAGCCTCTCTAGTTTTTAAGATCTGAGGGTGGACAGAAAAAGTGCCGATAAACAGACAAATGGCAGCCATCTTAGTCATTTTCTTTTCCAGAAGACTAAAGAGACTAACGAAATCTATTAAATCAATAAATATGATCTAAAATAAATACGATGACAGTAACAAAGTGATTCCTACTGCTTTAAGGTCTAGATCCCCCTCCCCCCTCCCCAAACCTCCCCGCCCTGTCCCCCGTCTCTGAATTTCACATTCCTGTTTTCATCGTAAGCCTGTAAATTCCATTTGTCAGCAGTTTTGGATATTGGAAATATGGGCGTCGCAGTATTTTCTCTTTCAACAATTTTATTCTCTGATGTCTGAGTATTTTTGTTGTCTCGGATATTCTTTGCTTTTTTTATTATTTGGTTTTCTTCGAATTTTTTTGTTTTTTTGTTTTGCGTTCTTATCACTAACTTCTTTCATCACAAATAAATTAAAACAAAATCGTTCTACGTATTATGTAGTCTCGCTTATTCTATACCTTATATTTATCATTTGATTCTCCTAGGAATTTTTATTTCTGTTTGATACATTTATTTTTGCTGCGTTATTATCACTAACTCCTTATGTTATTCACAAATAACCTATAATAAGGCTGCTACGTGTATTGCTTTGTGGCTTTTTCTTGACATTTTCGTTTTTATCGGATTCTCTTTAGAGTTTTGTTTTGTCCATTTATTTGACATTCCTTCTTCTGTACTACGTTTATATAATTATTTTAACATTCCAATCTCTATACTATATGCTCTTAGTTATAAATAACCTTTAATATATCTTTTTTTTCCTCCATTAACCCAGGGGGAATAAGTCCTAATCAATAATCAATCACGTGGCTTCGTAACACCCATTAGTCGACCCATTCACATATTTATTCTTTAGAATGAATATAAAAGGAAGGTCTACATATACCTTCCTTTGCTTTATGAGTCCCATTTCAACTTACTGGTTCATAATTTTTGTCTTTTCTGGTTTTATTTTTGGGTGGTTGCGATATGATTTGAAATATATATATATATATATATATATATATATATATAATATATATATATATATATACATATATATATATATATATATAATAATATATATATGTATATATATAAAGATTCCAGGAGAAGATATTAAACAGCATTCAGCCGCGTCCAACAAACACATCAAAAAGGGCCATATTTATTATAAGAGACGTTTCGCACATTATCTATGTGTATCCTCAATCTGCAAGAATAACAGAAAAAAGATGTTAAAGTTTACAAAAAAAAAATTATAAAAAAACATAGTTGAGAGAAAAAAATTGACAAAAATTAAAATTAATACAAATTAAAAGGCATATAGTAAAAAAAGGAATGGTTTGGTGAGAAGAGGTTCCTTTTTTAAATGTACCTTTTAATTTGTATTAATTTTAATTTTTGTCAATTTTTTTTCTCACTATGTTTTTTTTTGTAAAAAAATATTTTTTTTTAAACTTTAACTATTTTACGTTTACCTTGCAGATTGAATGATGGGCACATAGATAATGTGCGAAACGTCTCTTATTGTGTTTTGTTGACCTTACTGAATGCTCTATATATATATATATATATATATATATATATTTATATATATATCTATATCTCTCTGTGTGTGTGTGTGTGTGTGTGTGTGTGTATATAAATCTTTTATATCTATCTATCTATATATATATCACTTATACTCTCTATCTATCTCGATATGTATGTACTGTATGTATATCTAAATACATACCTACATACCTACATACATACCTACCTCATACATACATCATACATACATAATACCATATCTGACCAACTCGGAGCTGCCTGGGATAACTCTTGAATGACAACCCGCTAAACTTTCTCTCTCTCTCTCCTCTCTCTCTCTTCTCTCTCTCTCTCGTCTCTCTCTCTCTCTCACACCACACAAAACTAGTCATTGGTCAGTTTGGTATCAAGGTTTTGCTGTGTGATTCATTGTAGGTAGGTAACCCTGCTCCTAATGATTATCGTTGTATGAAACTGTTTGGTGTTTAATATTGGCTGACACCACAAGCTCTCTGTTGCACAGGAAATGAAAACGATTCCATTAGTTTAATCTGTGCCTCAGATTTTTTCTGACGTAAAGTCGTCGACTTGTCTGGATTGTGCCAGGACCTAAGGGGTATATCCTCACACACACACACACACACACACACACACACACACACACAAAGACCTAAATGTGGTTTGATTTTCCCAATGCTGATACTTACACCATCTTGTTTGATTCCGTAAGTCTTTCACTCCCATCTAGTTTTTCTTTATCACTAAATAGCCACGCAACTTCACCGTCCATATTTATTCACACTACTCGTGTTCGTGTTTGTATCACTAGATAGCCACACAACTCTACTGAACATATATATTCATACTACTCATGTTAGTGTTTTTATCACTGAATAGCCACACAACTTTACTGAGCATATGTATTCATACTACTCGTTTTAGCGTTTGTACCACTAAACAGCCCTGCAACTTTACTGACCATATGTATTCATACAACTCGTGTTAGTGTTTGTATCACTAGATAGCCACGCAATTTTTCGTGTTAGGCTTCAGCAAGACTGGATGGTTTAGATCCCAGATTCTTTAATTTCCATAGTAAAATCTTTCGAAGGCTTAGTGCCTCTGTTTCTGATGAAGAGGACTGCGCGCCTCCGAAAGCTTGTACTATGGAAATTAACGAATCTAGAATTTAAATCATCCTGTGTTATTTCATATATATATATATATAATATATATATATATATATATATATATATAATATTTCTATATATATATATATAATATATAGATATATATATTATATATATATCCTATATATATATATATATAGATATATATATATATAAGCTATATATATATATATATATATATATATATATTATATATATATATATATATATTATATATCATATATATATATATATATATATATATATATATATATATATATCCTATATATATATATATATTATATTAGTAGGAGCTATAGTGCCAGTGCCTCTAGCTAGAGTACATGGATCTCTCCTAGATAGCTACCCCCATGGGTTTTAACCCGGTATGTATCCACCTTTGCGACGTGTTTAGTACAAGCCAGGAGGAGGTGACCGCAAAAACATAAACAAAAGACTGTAAATATTAGTCTTAGATAACGACCACCTGGAAAACCTTGGGTGGGGGGTCACTACCTAAGAAAGATCATAGTATATGTTACGCATTGTAGGGACCAACTATAGTAAATTCACATTAACCGTGCATCTGATGTCTAGGCCAGTCCCTTACGACGCTCTTGATTGGCTGTTGATAAGCCAATCACAGGGCTGAAAATTCTCAGTCTCTCTCGAGAGAGAGTTCACATAGGCAGGATGTGTGTTCCACCTCTCCTGAGGGATACATCTTTCATAAGTATCCTTAAGGAGAGAGATGGAACATACATCCTGCCTATGTGAACTCTCGAGAGAGACTGAGAGTCTCCAGCCCTGTGATTGGCTTATCAACAGCAAATCATGAGCGCCGTAAGGGACTAGCCTAGACATATCCACGGTTGCTGTGAATCTACTATAGTGCTCCTCTGCCCAGTTCCAAACGCCCGGTATTTCCTGTTTTTGTGGAACTAAGGTAAGAGTCTTCATGGCAGCCCATGGAGGCTGAAGGTCGTCGCAAGTTTAATAGGGCCGTAACTCTACTTTAAAACGTCTGCGTAGCACGACTTTAAAAGGCCATGACTCGTTTCCTTAATTTTATTATGCATTCCTTCATGGATGTTAGGTGTCTATGTACTGCCCGTTTTGTTTATTTATCTGTCGTTTTTCACTGACATTTTGTCATTAATGTAATTAATTCATTTTTTAAATATTAATTTCTGTGCATGAACCACTCGTTTTGTGTATTCATCTGTAGTTTTACAATGACATTTTTTTCATTAATTCAATAGGTTTTTCATTTATTTTAAATATGAGTTTCTATGTATAAACTACTCGTTCTGTTAATTCATCTGTAGATTTTCACTGACTTTATTATCCATGTAATGTATGTTTTTTTTTGTTTTTTTTTAAATGTATAAAATTCTATGTATGAACTCCTCGCTTTGTTTATTTATCTGTGGTTTTACATTGATATTTTGTCATTGATATAATAGATTTTTATTCACTTTTTTTAAAATATGAATTTCTATTTATGAACTCCTCGTTTTGTTTATTTGTCTATAATTTTTGACTGACATCATGTTATTAACATAATAATTTTTTATTTTATATCAAGTATGAATTTCCTATTATGTGTAAGCTTGTTTGGTATGTTTAAAATAGCCTTTGTGTCTAATTCCACTGGAAGTCGGGTCTTTACCGTTATTGACACCGATTTCATATTGAAAGAAGCTTTCTGCTGTCCCAAGCTAATTTCACATCTGAGAGTGATAATAATAATCAACGCTTGCATTGAATAAACTGACTTATATGCTTTTGCGCAACATCAAGATAATTGGATGCCCGATAATATCGCACATGAAAGAGCAATTTATCACCGGTGACCGCTATTACTTATTGGTACGACAATGGAATCACACACGCTAACACACACACAGACACAGATACACATACACACGCACAATCACCGAGTTTCTTCATTTTCCTAAGCCCTTTGTTCGACGGGATAATTCGTCCTGTGCGATATGTCACCTAGTTTGCACTACAATGTGTTGGCTGATCCCTTTGGCGGAAAAATGCTGGGAAACGATTTTAATTGACGTCTGGTCATCATCATCATCATCATCATCATCACCGTTTGACATTTAAAGCAAGCAAGACCTATTGTATTAATTATGCGCTTTGCAACAACAAAAGGGAGCCGGGATGCCTTTCTGTGTAAAAGAAGCAAGCGCAAAAAAAAAAAAAATATAGACAGCAGAGCTACTAGGTAATAACCCCTCCTCTCTCTCTCTCTCTCTCTCTCTCTCTCTCTCTCTCTCTCTCTCTCTCTCTCTCTTGGCGACTCTTAATTAGGAGCCTGGATCCCACGTTTATCTCCTCATAACATCATTGTTTACCGATAGAATGCGTCCGAGCAGAAATAACCGAACTTTAAATAGGGATTAATCGCATTAAAGAAACAAATGAGCTTCATAGGGGCTTTGATGCTCATCGAGAAAACTGAGCTGATAGTTTTTTTTTTTTTTCCATCCCAAACAATGGGCTTCAGAGCTCGATGGGGAAACTATTCCTATCGTCAAAAAATTCGGACGGTCGAAGTTTCTTAACGGAACGGAACGGTTTTAACCGGAATGAAAGATATCGAATTGTTTTTCGGAATATTCCCTTTGTCGTCGCCAGCGACCTTTCTCTGGTGTCCCGAATGTGTAATGTGTAAAAGACCGTCAATCTACCTTTACAACGATAATTTCTGTAACCTTTGGAATTAGAAATGACGTTTCTTTCGCAATCTATCTGTCGCTGTCGAAATGCGCGTTCGTCTTGTTAACAGTAATCCTTTCCTGCATAAATTCATTCATTCATTCACTTTCGCCGACAAACTAAGAGTAAAAAACCGTAATTGTTATGAAGGACACTTATGAAATTAATGGAATGAATGATCACAATTGGAAAACAATGAATTGAATTACAGGCTCCTCCAGTCGGTACCGGACTTATTCTAAGTCACTCTCAGGTGCAGACCTTTTGCCAAAATTCAAAGTTATCCCTATAAAACCTCAGTAGCGGGAGGTTGGGGGCTGGGGGAATTGCCATCAGTCCACCTCAGTCGGTGAACTGTAAACATTACTTAATGTGTTTTGCGGCGTCCCTTCGGCCCCGTAGCTGGGACCCCATTCATTTCTTTTACTATACCTTCGTTCATATTCTTTCTTCCATCTTACTTTCCACCATCTCCTAACTAATGTTTCATCATTATTTTTAACGCCGAATGGCCTCATAGGTCCCAACACTAATCCTTAGGCCTAAATTTTATATTCCAATATATATATATATATATATATATATATATATATATATATATATATATATATATATATATATATATATATATATATATATATATATATATTACATGCACACAACAGATTCTTTTTATTTCAACGAATGCTGAAAGTTTTGAGCACATCTCTACCGATGACAAGTATTACGCCACTGATTCGACTTACCAAACCATTAACCCAACTACTCTTATTAGTGTAGTAGTTTCTGATGGTATTTTTCCCGTATTTACACTGCGAGCAAGGTGGGTCTATGTGCATATCACTTTGATAAAACAAAGAACAGAAAACATGGGATTCGCTTCATATATACCAAGACAACCATAAGTATGCTCTCCTACTATCAAAAGTCAGAATTTTAAACAAAGCATTGTATTAATTAGTAAAATTACAGAGTAGTGTTGAGCTGGTTACGTTGTCTGTGGTAGATAGTCAGCCATTTCAAATCAGTATCACAGTTTTCGATTGAATATTCTTATTGTTTCAGCATACAAGTGCAAGAATTCTTACCACTTCTTGACAGATGTTTTGGGCCACAATGACACGTTCATACAAATGCAAATACGTTTGTGTTGCACATAAATAACAGACTGTGAAAAACAGGGATAAACTTCGAAGCTAATAAACAATCGCGCATGAACTGAAGGGGGCCAAAAATAAAAACGATAGATTTCTGAGGTCAAATTCAGCTCAATAATGAAGAGAGAACGCCTCAGTGGCATGGTTGGTATGGTCTTGGCCTGCCACCTCGGTGGCCGTGAGTTCTATTCTCGACTATTCCATTGACCGCTCAGAGATGTGTATTTCTGGTGATAGAAGTTCACTCTCGACGTGGTTCGGAAGTCACGTAAAGCCGTTGGTCCCGTTGCTGAATAACCACTGGATCCATGCAACGTAAAAACACTATTCAAACAAACAAACAATAATGATGAGAGGAACAGAGACGATACACTCACCAAAATCTCCAAGCAAGATTAGTAGGAACAACGTACGTAATTTTCTATAAAACGCTATGTAAAGAAATAAATAGATAGATAGATAAAAACAGATGTAAATGACAGATTAAGGATCGTCATGGAAGGAAGTGAAGTGAGAAAATTGGGATCTGAGCTGTAATGAGCAATTTAAATGTGCTGAGGGGAAATGTGGTATGATCGTTGATTTTGGAAATTGAATTGCATGGAGAAAAAGCCGGATCATCACAATCCATAACAGAGGATATTACTAAAAATACAGACGGCAGAAGGGGCCAGAATGGCAGGACCCTCATCTGGTGATCTCTCTTCAGCCAAATGAAGTAGGGGTTAATGATGGTGTTGAACTCCATACTATGAGGGATTTTTGACGAACTGGCAACTCTCCGCTGTACCTCTTCAAAACATGTACCGAATTCTCCTCAACCCTTCAAATAAATAGGGAAAAATGTAATCACTACCGTCTCCAGTGATAATAAGTAATGAGAGAATTCTTACGCGTAAATATTGTTAATATCTTAACGTCTTAATACCTAGATTTGACTGCGGTTTTTTTTTCACATATTCGGTTGTAACCAATAACCCTTTAAGAGAAAGAAAACGTATATAATGCCTTCATCGACCCCATAGATAGATGAAAAAGGAAAAGTGAGGATGAAGAAAATAAAAGAGTATCGCTGCTGCTTAGCGAATGAAAACAAAAAGTTAAGTATATCTTAGTTTACAAAGACCACTAAGCTGAGTAACAGCTCTCCCATAGGGCTGGCCCGAAAGATTGGAGTTTTATATACGTAGCTAGGAACCAATCGGTTACCTAGCAACGGGAGGTACACCTTATTGTGGGATCCGAACCACATTATATCGAGAAAGGAATTTCTCTGATTCCGCACTGGCGGGAGCTGGGAGCGAACTCGGGCTACCAGATTGGTAGGCAAGTACGCAATCGACTCGTCCAGTGAGGAACTGTGTAGCGCATGAAGCGAGAACAACACCGCTTAAAGAAAAGAGGTTATTAGAGTCAAAGGGAGGCGGGAACAGGCACCGAATTCCTCTGCTCGGAGATTATGGCACAGAATAAATTATACGATAATTACAGTAAGAGAATCATTAATTTCGGTAGGTTTAATACAGGAAGTGATGGCCTGACGGGTGTTACAGGGTTTTATAAAAGGGGGCCGATCTCATCTGAATCGAAAATCAAATCGGATGAGAAACAGACAATAATTTCATTTTATGAAATTTTGATTGCCAAGCCAAGTACTGGTGCACTTTCAGCCTCGTAGCTCTTAAGAGTGTGAAAAGAGTGAATGGTGTGGTTGGACAGCAAGGTAAGCACAAGGATCTCGAGGTGAACACGGGAGAAAACACCATTGTTGTACCGATAAGTAATAGTTTGAGAAGTTGGACAGGAATATTGAAGAAAGGTAGAAGGGGGAGTGGTGGAAAAGTAAATGACTAAAATATGGGTCGAGCTGGGGGCCTAAGGGATGCTGCACATACCCTTTTGTAATCACGTGAGGTGAACTGACACCTAAGAAATAACGGTGGCCGCGAGTTCGATTCTCGGCCATTCCATTGAGGGGTCAGAGATGTTAATTTCTGGTGATAGAAGTTCACTCTCGACGTGGTTCGGAAGGCACGTAAAGCCGTTGGTCCCGTTGCTGAATAACCACTGGTTCCATGCAACGTAAAAACGCCATACAAACAAACCTAAGAAATAAGAGTTAAGAGAATGGTTAGGGACAAACTAAGGCATTACTAACTTTAAACACAACTTGCATGGATTAGGTAAACGCTAACTGCTATGTACCTAAATAGACTAAATACCTAAGTTTTCATGTAAGAGAAAGGAAAAAAATCTAGTTTTCACAAGACCGTATAGAACAGTGGCTCTCTACCTTGGGGGGCGGGCGGTGGTGGAGGGGGGGGGGGATTCCAGCAATTTGCAGGGTAGGCGTGAGCTCTAGGGAAAAATTTAAAGTTCTCTAATTATATTCGTTATTCTCTTAGCAAGCGTGAGGAACTAATACTCATAGGTTTATGAAAAAATGCAAAGGTATCGCCGTATAACGTTAGTTTCCTTTAGTCTAAAACTCTAGTTATACTCGTTGGGTTTACTATGTTTTGTAATTATTCGCCTCTTTCCCTGTCCCCCGAAATCCGTTCTCTCTCTCTCTCTCTCTCTCTCTCTCTCTCTCTCTCCAGCGCCTCAGTGGCGTAGTTGCTATGGTCTTGGCCTGCCACCTCGGTGGCCGCGAGTTCGATTCTCGGCAATTCCATTGAGGGGTGAGAGATGTGTATTTTTAGTGATAGGAGTTCACTCTCGACGTGTTTCGGAGTCACGTCAAGCCGTTGGTCCCGTTGCTGAATAACCACTGGTTCCATGCAAAGTAAAAACACCATACAAACAACATTCTCTCTCTCTCTCTCTCTCTCTCTCTCTCTTTTTATTTTCCTTTACATCTAGGAGGGAATTTTACTCATAGATGCAAAGGGGGCGTGATGATAAAATGGTTAAGAACCAATGGGACAAGATCTGGGAAGGCAAACAATCACGCAGAGAAGTAGGAGAACACTCTGTCTTGAAGACGAAGATCTGTCGGGATCAACATTCAAATAGAGTTGATGGATATAACGACGAGGAATTCTTGAAGATAAGAAGATCTAAATCACTATCAAAACATCGTTGTAAGACCAGTTAGACTGGATAAAGACACTCGTAAAATAGAGGACTTCCTATAGAGGTTGGGAAGGGATTAGATGCTGCGCTGTCAACAACATACATTACATAAAGCTTCATAATTTTTTTTTAATAAGTTAGATGTATTCTTTCCGTAATTTCCCCTTATTTCTTCCTAACGAACAGTGACCCCCTAGTGCTTGTTCTATATGAATAGGTTTAATTTTGTGAATATAATAATAATAATAATAATAATAATAATAATAATAATAATAAATAATAATAATAATAATAGATTTACTGACCCACAAAACGGGACGGATAAAACAAACAAATCTAAGTAATGACAGACTCTCTCTCTCTCTCTCTCTCTCTCTCTCTCTCTCTCTCTCTCTCTCTCTCTCTGCGCTATAGGCATTAATAAAGGTTCCTTGCAAGGTCCCTTGGACCTCTAGCTGCAACCTCTTTCATTCCTTTTACTGTACCTCCTTTCGTATTCTCTTTCTTCCATCTTCCTTGCAACCCTCTCCTAACATTTGATTCATAGTGCAAGTGCCAAAGGTTTTCCTCTTGTTACGCCTTTCAACCCTTTTACTGACAACTAATAAAAACATTTAAGATATTGAAAGGCATAACAAAAGTAGACAGTAACCTATTCACATTAAACAAAAACCAAACAAGAAATAATGGATGGAAACTAGAACTTGAGAGATACAACACATCCCATTGTGGGAACTCCTTTACATACAAGAAATGTGGAGACGGAATAAACTGCCACCAGAAGTTGTAAACAGCAACAGTATGGAAGCGTTTAAAAGAAAGCTAGACAAACTCATTTGGACACTGTGAATGCACAGTAAAACCTGCTCCTACAGATAAGTGAGCACACGATGTTTCCTCGGATGGACTAACAAGTCTTTGAGACATCTTAATCCTTGTAACTCCGTGTAACTCCTTGTAATTTCCGTTTAAGCGCTGAGTGACCTCATAGGTCGCAGTGCTTGTCCTTTGGCCTAGATTCTATATTCAGTTCAATTTTTTCAATCTCTCTCTCTCTCTCTCTCTCTCTCTCTCTCTCTCTCTCTCTCTCTCTGTCAACTCAGCACTCCTTCCTCTTCTGCCAACCGTTAATTTCTCTCTTTCCTTTATCACAGCTCGGCAGACAAACACTCGGGGTCCCTCTCCTCGGCAGATGCAAATGATATGCAATCATACTCCCATTCTGAATGTAACAAAACGGCGAAATAAGTGAGCATTCAGATCTTTATGTGCTCCTGAATAATGTAACAGAGAGAGAGAGAGCGAGAGATATCTTACCGGGAGAATAAAGTCGTCCCCATGTATTACGTTTTCCGAATGCGTGATCTCTCTCTCTCTCTCTCTCTCTCTCTCTCTCTCTCTCTCTCCTCTAATATTGGGAGATTTAAGTTCATGCAAATCTTCATAGAGCAAGAAATCTCTCTCTCTCTCTCTCTCTCTCTCTCTCTCTCTCTCTCTCTCTCCTAATATTTGGAGATTTAAGTTCATGCAAATCTTCATAGAACAATAGTCTCTCTCTCTCTTAATATTTGGAGATTTAAGTCATGCAAATCTTCATAGAATAATAAAGTCTCTCTCTCTCTCCTCTCTTCCTCTCTTCTCTTCTTCCTCTTCTATATCTCCTCTTCCTCTCTCTCTCTCTCTCTCTCTCTCTCTCTCTCTCTCTCTGCACACTGATGGCAAAGAGGAAAAAATAAACAAGAAAGACAAAGTATGCACCCTTTTGAAAAGAGGGAATTGCAGATTCGGTGAAAGATGTTACTACAAACATCCCAAGGTATGTCACAATTATGAAATCTATGGTAGATGTGCATACCTAGACGGCTATGAGGATGAATGCAGAGATCTACATCCAAAAATATGCAAAAACCTAAAAGAAGGAAAAGGATGTAAGTTCGACAAAAAATGTAAAGAAACAAATAAAGAGAGGAACAAAGAACATGAGGTGAATGAAAAAAGGAAGCCATCACCGTGATATGGAGTGTCAGCAAAGAATTTCCAAGCATCGACTCCAAGATACTACAGCTCAAGAGATAAATAAAGCTAGGGGATGGTGCAGATACGGAAAAAATTTCAGATTCAGACACAAAATGAATAATTATGATGAAGGAAGATCAAATACTTTGGAAAAGTTGGATTTTTTAATGTCAGAATTTCTGGAAATGAAGAAAAGAACAACATACCAGAACAGGAAAGAGACATGGGAAAATCCTTATTATTACCCATATTAAATGAAGGAGATAACACGCAAACCATCATAGTGATGAATGCGAAGGGTCTCGTTACGAGTAACTCAAAAAGAAAAATAGAGTTCTTAGAAGAACTAACCCAAATTAAAAAGAAAATAGATATAATGAATATAAGTGAAACCTGGTATTCCCAAGAGACTGGTAATGATGATCAAATAAAAGGGTTCCAAACTTATAGATCAGATAGAAAAAATAGGAATCAAGGGGAACTGCAATATATGGGAAAGACAAAAAACAAGGAAAAATAAATGAGAAATATAGTAACTCAGAATGTGAACTAATAGCGGTAGAATTTGAATCTGAAAAATTAATGAACATAGTAATATATAGACCCCCTAATACTAAAGTTTGACACAATAATAGAAAAATTGGGTGATATATGTAGAAATCACAAGGACTGGAATATTCTCCTATCCGGAGACTTTAACTTTCCTTTCGTAGACTGGAAAGAACGAATAGGAGATTGTGGTTGTATTTATACATATAAAAAAAGAGAGCAATAGTAGTGCACAAAATAAGAGGCAAATCGAAAAGCTATTAGATATGTTACTAGAATACAACATTCAACAAATTAATCACCTGCCAACAAGAATGGAAAATACTTTAGACCTAGTATTTGTGAACGAGGTGAATTATGTTAAAGAAATAATAATTTATAATGCGAGTATTTCAGACCATAATGTCATAGAATTAACAGTCCATTCCAAAGCAAGTGAAAATAGAGATAAGCAAGAAAAAATAAAGTGGGAAGGATATGGAAAATACAATTTCTACAGTAAAAATATAAAATGGTCAGAAATAAATGAAGAATTAAACAAAGATTGGGATAACATTTTCGTAAGTGATGATATAAAGGTAAATACGGAGATATTATATAAAATATTAGAGAAAATAGTGGATAAATATATACCGAAGAAGAAAAGTAAACATCAGTCATGCATACCAAGAGACAGAAGGATCTTATTCCAGAAAATCAGAAAGTGGAAAAAAGGTCTTGCAAAAGAAAAAAAAATCCATGGAAATTGGTGGAACTAAAAAGTAAGATAGAAAATGCAGAACAAAAAATTATACAATCAAAAGAAAATGAAAAACGGGACTTGGAAGACAAAACCCTAGTAAATATCAAGCAAAACCCCAAAATATTGTACTCGTATGCAAAAAAGATGAATAAAAGAAGAATAGAAATAGGCCCTCTAAGAAATGAAGGGAATTAACGAATGAAAAAAAGGAAATATGCAACATATTGGCAGAAAGATATGAGAGAATTCACCCCTAGAATTGATAATGAAGATAATGATACAGAAATAAGGGATGACATAGATATTAATGAAGCTGATATTGTGCAGGCTATTAATGAAATAAAAAATAGAGCTGCAGCTGGGCCTGATGGTGTCCCTGCTATTTTGTTAAAGAAAGTAGTTCATTCTATCGCAAAGTCACTTGCAATATTATTAAGACAAAGTGTAGATACAGGCAAGATTTATGATGTGCACAAATTAGCATATATTACCCTTACTTTCAAAAGTGGATCAAGACTAGAGGCAAGTAATTATAGGCCTGTGAGTCTAACATCACATATTATGAAAGTGTATGAAAGGTAATGGAAAAAAAATATTATGAAACATTTAATAAAAAATAATTTGTTTAATATAGGACAACATGGTTTTGTACCCGGAAAAAGTACACAAATCCAACCGTTAGTCCACCGTGAGAACATATACAAAAATATGAAAAATGGAAATGAAACAGATGTGGTTTATCTAGACTTTGCAAAAGCTTTTGACAAGGTAGATCATGATATATTAGCGAAGAAAATTAGAAAACATAATATAGTGGACAAAGTAGGAAGTTAAAAGAATTTTTACACAACAGAAAACAGATAGTTATTGGAAACGATGAGAAATCGAATGAAGCTAAGGTAATATCCGGTGTTCCACAAGGTACGGTGTTAGCTGCATTACTGTTTGTTATTATGATTGCAGACATAGACAGTAATGTTAAGGACTCGGTAGTGAGTAGTTTCGCCGATGACACAAGAATAAGTAGAGAAATTACTTGCGATGAAGATAGGACCTTAACAAAGTATATGATTGGGCAGAGGTAAATAGGATGGTATTTATCTCTGATAAATTTGAATCAATAAATTATGGAGACAGAGAAGGAAAGCTATATGCATATAGGGGACCTAATAATGAGACAATCACAAATAAGGAAGCAGTTAAAGACCTTGGTGTGATGTTTGAATAGGAAAAGGAACATGTTTATTGCATGATCCAAATAGCAATTCTATTGGCAAAATGTAAAGCAAAAATGGGAATGTTTGTTACGCACCTTCAAACAAGAAATCTGAACACGATGATTATGGCTTTGTTATAAAAACGTTGATTGTTGTAGTCCACTTGAATATTGCAATATGATATGGTACCCACACTATCAAAAGGATATTGCACAAATAGAGTGTGCAAAGGTCCTTTACAGCTAAAATAGAAGAAGTTAAGGATCTTGACTACTGGGAAAGACTACAATTTTTAAAATGATATGGTCTAGAAAGGAGAAGAGAACGCTACATGATAATTCAGGCATGGAAACAGATAGAAGGAATTGCCGAAAACATTATGGTGCTAAAAATATCAGAAAGAGCAAGCAGAGGTAGATTAATAGTGCCCAAAACTATACCAGGAAAAATAAGGAATGCACACAGGACATTAATCCACTACGCACCAGCATCGACAATGCAGCGTCTATTCAATGCGTTGCCAGTTCATCTGAGGAGTATATCAGGAGTGAAAGTAGATGTGTTTAAGAATAACCTCGACAAATATCTAAGCTGCATCCCAGACCATCCAAGATTGGAAGATGCAAAATATACCGGAAGATGCACTAGCAACTCTCTGGTAGACATTAGAGGTGACTCACACTGAGGGACCTGGAGCAACCCGAACAAGATGTAAGGTCTGTAAGGTCTCATAATATTTGGAGATTCAAATTCATGCAGATCTTCATTGAACAATCTCTCTCTCTCTCTCTCTCTCTCTCTCTCTCTCTCTCTCTCTCTCTCTCTCTCTCTCTCTCTCTCTCTCTCATATTTGATAATTTAAGTCATACAAATGTCCATGCAGCAAGACTTCTCTCTCTCTCTCTCTCTCTCTCCCCCTATCTTTCTCCTTATATTTGAGAGTTTAAGTCGTACAACACTCCTTAAGGCAAGACTTTTCTATCTCTCTCTCTCTCTCTCTCTCTCTCTCTCTCTCTCTCTCTCTCTCTCTCTCTCTCTCTTCTCCTTATATTTGAGAATTCAAGTCTTGCAACTCTCCTTACAGCAAGAATTCTCTCCCTCGCTCCCCCCCCCCCCCACTCTCTCTCTCTCTCTCTCTCTCTCTCTCTCTCTCTCTCTCTCTCTCCTCACATTTGAGATTGTAAGTCATGCATATTTCCACACACAAAGATTTCCCCGATCTCGTGTCATCCATTTCGAAGTAAATAGGAACAATGAACTTGCACTTACGTCGGAATAAAGGATTTTGTGTCCTCTGCAATATGCATTATGAGCGTCTTATACTCACATATGAAATTCCTGAATGCCCGAAAGACTTGCAATGGACTTAGATATATATATTAGAGTTATTTGAATTGGTCATAGCAAGCACATCGTTTATGATAATGGCAAAGAAAATCTCTGGAAAGTAGTTTTATCCAAGGGATATTTAAAAAGAAAAAATTTGCCTAGATGAAAGAGACGCAGTTGATACGATCTTCTCGAATTGAAATAATCTTCTTTTAACTAATATGGACACAGTAACAACGCATATACATACACACATTCATACATTACATACGTACATACATACGCTTTTAAATAAGTATTATGTATGTGCATGTATATATATATATTATATATATATATATATATTATATATATATATATATATATATATATATGTGTGTGTGTGTGTGTGTGTGTGTGTATATGTATATATATATATATTATATATATATATATATATATATATATATATATATAACAAAACATAAGAATGAGATGACGAGATATCAGCATGGTAAACTCCAGGAATAAAGAATGCAAAAAAAAAAAAAAAAAAATAGATGATCGGAGGAATACAAACAGCGAATAACCAGATGAAAACGAAAAGAAAACGTGGTCCAAACGTCAACAAAGATATCGAATGCAGATGGGGCTGCTACCACAAGTATCCTCATTAGGGAAGTAATAAAGCTTAGTCTCTCCCATAACATTCTGAGGAAGCAGAACAGCAACAACAGCATTCCGTTGTTGATATCCCGTATTGTTGTTTCTGTTTCTGATGGCTAAAAAAAAATAACAGAATTTTCTCCCAAGAATGGAAGTTTCTGAAGACCGTATAATCTGTATGAAACCCTAATCAGAGGCCTATGAAACTTTCAGCAATGGCCCGATGGTGGCCTGTGTTGTTAGCATATATCAGCAAAAAAAAAAGAAAAAAAAACAAGAATCGAGTTTTCTGTACAGTGTATAATCTGTATGAAACTCTCATCCGCGGCCCATGAAACCTTCAGCCATGGTCTGATCGTGGCCAGTGTTGTTGGCATATAAAGGCTAAAAAAAAGAAAAGAAAAAGAAAAACAAGAATCAAGTTTTCTGCGCAGCTTATAATCTGTAAGAAGCTCTCATCCACGGCTCATGAAACTTTCAGCCATGACCTGATGGTGGCCTATGTTGTTGGCATCTAACGCATAAAAACAATGAAAAACAAGAATAAAGTTTTCTGCACAGTTTATAATCTGTATGAAACTCTCATCCGCGGTACATGAAACCTTCAGCCATGGCCCGATGGTGGCCTGTGTTGTTGGCATCTAATGGCTTCAAAAAAAAAAAAAAAACAAGAATCGAATTTTCTATACAGGGTATAATCTGTATGAAACTCTCATCCGTGGCCCGTGAAACTTTCAGCCATGGCATCTGTAGCAGTCCATACGCATGGTCATGGCTGATTTTAACCCTAAATAAAATAAAAATGACCGAGGGTAGAGGGTTGCAATTTAGTATGAAACTTTCATCCGTGGCCCATGAAACTTTCAGCCATGGCCTGGTGGTGGCCTGTGTTGTTGGCATCTATTGCGGTGCCATATGTTTGGTTATCCCCCATTTCAACCGTAAATAAAATGAAAACTACCGAGGGTAGAGGGCTGCAATTTGGTATGTTTGATGATTGGAGGGTGGATGATCAACATACTGATTTGCAGCCCTCCAGCCTCTTTGGTTTTAAAGATCTGATAGCTGGCAGAAAAATTGCTGACGGACAGACAAATAGCCGTCTCAATGGTTTTCTTTCACAGAAAACCAAAAACCGGAAAATAGACACAATGTGGGCAAAGGCTGCGAACACGTTTTCTCGACAAACCTCTGTTCATTTGATAGATTTGCCTACATTTGTTTTGACAGATCAATACATATTTATTGTGTTTTTCTTTTTTTTTCTTTTTAACTAAACTGGGTCTCTGCAAACAATGTATAACGTATCTTTTCCACATATAGCCAGACAACAGACACTCACACACACACACACACACACACACACATATATATATATATATATATATATATATATATTATATATATATATATTTACAGGTAATATACAATTCTATATGTAATGTATTTATGTATACATGCACACCAGCACAGTCTCGCACGTACACACACACACACATTCATATATATATATATATATATATATATATATATATATATATATATATATATATATATATATAGACTCAATACAAAACCAGAAAAGGATAAAATATACCCAAAGAACAAATCTTTTTACGAAACATACGAGGAGGCAAATAGAAGCTAAGAGAAAATGTTAAGCTTTCACTCCCTCCAGCAGTATAATAGACAACGGAAAACCAAAATTCAAACAGAAACACATAGAGACTTTCCATTTTCTTGCGTCTGGCTACACCGAACTTCCCATCGAGAGAGGTTCGATTTTTTTTTTTTTTTTTTTTTTTGTAACAAATATTTCCAGCCGTCGTCCCTACACTATCAGATAACTGAAATGTAAGCACCGGTGTAGGGGAATGCCACATAAAAGTTTGCTCTTTATTTTTATTTTCAGTTGAGAACTCAAAGGGGTTTTACGTATGCATTTTTTTCCAAGCGAAATGCATTCGAATTGAACAACAATACATTAACAAAGCAAGAGCTTTCATTTCCAGTATATGTATTCAGTTGTGATTAAATATAGGACTTATGTTATTCAATTAAATATAGGTCTTATTTTGTTCAATAAAATATAGGGCTTATGTTAATCAATTAAATATAGGACTTATGTTATACAAAAAACTGTCCCCCGTGGGGGGATAGTGCCATTAGTGCAACTCACGCGGTGCACTGGAGGCATTACTTAAGGATCTTTGCAGCGTGCCTTAGACCCCTAGCTGCAATCCCTTTTGCTCCTTTTACTGTACCTCCGTTCATATTCTCTTTCTTCCATCTTAATTTCCACTCTCCCCTAACAATTGTTTCATTGGGCAGTTGCGAGGCTTCACCATTCAGACCGTTTACTGTCAATTTATGTTTCAACGCTGAATGACCTCATGGGTCTCAGTGCTTGGCCCTTGGCCTAAATTTCATATTCTCTATCTATAGACTGTCGTTCAGGAGTAAGTTTCAGTTATAGGATTATTCTCATAAGAGATAATTCACTGATTATTCAGTAATCGATGCAATCAACTTTTCATGCCGCTTTATTAACAATATTTTGGTGTTTAATAACCGCAGTAGCTCTTGATGATGCTGTTTAATGTCCTATTTACTGCATGTAATACAGATTGGTCCGCTGGTATAGTGGTTGGTGTCGTGGTTGATCAGTTATATGTCGCGGGTTCGCTTCTACCGCAGGGCGATGAAAAATCGCTGGCTCTCTATCATGCTCAGTTACTGCTGCAGTGTTGGGGGGTCTTTAGCGGTGGGAGGTTGAAACCAACATTCTTTGGAAGCTTGAATTTCAAGTCAGTGGCCCCTGTGTGTTTATTCCATGTGAGTACTTAGGTTTCATCTACTGAAATAATAATAATAATAATAATAATAATAATAATAATAATAATAATAATATAATATTTATTCACGAAATTGCCATGAAATCAACTTTTCCTAGGATTCCAAACTTTGTTGATAATTATCAACAAAGTTTGAAATCACAGGAAAAGTTGATTCCATGGAATTTTCGTGAATAAAGTACATTATTATTATTATTATTATTATTATTTATTTTTTTTCCCCTATCACAGTCCTCCAATTCGACTGGGTGGTATTTATAGTGTGGGGTTCCGGGTTGCATCCTGCCTCCTTAGGAGTCCATCACTTTTCTTACTATGTGCGCCGTTTCTAGGATCACACTCTTCTGCATGAGTCCTGGAGCTACTTCAGCCTCTAGTTTTTCTAGATTCCTTTTCAGGGATCTTGGGATCGTGCCTAATGCTCCTATGATTATGGGTACAATTTCCACTGGCATATCCCATATCCTTCTTATTTCTATTTTCAGATCTTGATACTTATCCATTTTTTCCCTCTCTCTCTTCAACTCTGGTGTCCCATGGTATTGCGACATCAATGAGTGACACTTTCTTCTTGACTTTATCAATCAACGTCAGGTCTGGTCTATTTGCACGTATCACCCTATCTGTTCTGATATCATAGTCCCAGAGGATCTTTGCCTGATCGTTTTCTATCACTCCCTCAGGTTGGTGCTCGTACCACTTATTACTGCAAGGTAGCTGATGTTTCTTGCACAGGCTCCAGTGGAGGGCTTTTGCCACTGAATCATGCCTCTTTTTGTACGGTTCTGTGCATTTGCCGGACATTCGCTTGCTATGTGGTTTATGGTTTCATTTTTCGTATTGCACTTCCTACATATGGGAGAGATGTTATTTCCGTCTATCGTTCTTTGAACATATCTGGTTCTTAGGGCCTGATCTTGTGCCGCTGTTATCATTCCTTCAGTTTCCTTCTTTAGCTCTCCCCTCTGTAGCCATTGCCATGTGTCATCGCTGGCTAGTTCTTTAGTCTGTCTCATGTATTGTCCGTGATTTGGTTTGTTGTGCCAGTCCTCTGTTCTGTTTGTCATTCTCCTGTCTCTGTATATTTGTGGGTCTTCGTCTACTTTTATTAGTCCTTCTTCCCATGCACTCTTGAGCCACTCGTCTTCACTGGTCTTCAGATATTGCCCCAGTGCTCTGCTCTCGATGTTGACGCAGTCCTCTATACTTAGTAGTCCTCTCCCTCCTTCCTTTCGTGTTATGTATAGTCTGTCCGTATTTGCTCTTGGGTGTAGTGCTTTGTGTATTGTCATATGTTTCCTGGTTTTCTGATCTATGCTGCGGAGTTCTGCCTTCGTCCATTCCACTATTCCTGCTCTGTATCTGATTACTGGCACTGCCCATGTGTTTATTATTATTATTATTATTATTATTATTATTATTATTATTATTATTATTATTATTTCAATAGATTAGTGGTTATAACCACTCATTCTCCATCGCTGTTTGGACTTCAACCTTTCAGTTTCGAATAACCGAATTTTCTTTTGAGTTTCATATCAATATTTTCAGATAATGGATGCTAAAAGAACATTTCACCTTTGTAATGTTTTCCCTTTTTTTCAGTTATTATTATTGATAATCTTATCCAGTAGATTAAAGCTATTCATATGGAACAAACCCACCAAAAGGTCATTGACTTGAAATTCACTTCCAAAGAATATTATGGGGTTAATGCGGTAGAATTAAGAGGCGGTCAACTGAAATACATAAAGAAGAGGTTCCCATTAAAAGAAATTTGTGAATAGATAACCAGATGAAAAAAAGTATTGCATTTTCGCCTGAACTTCTTCTGAAGGTCCAATTGCTCGACATCCTTTGGGAGGATGTTAACCATCTAATAATCAATGGTTTATAACAATCAGTAAATCTGTAGAACAATCAATG
This sequence comes from Macrobrachium nipponense, assembly GCF_015104395.2. Lineage (NCBI taxonomy): Eukaryota > Metazoa > Arthropoda > Malacostraca > Decapoda > Palaemonidae > Macrobrachium > Macrobrachium nipponense. The sequence goes on along the minus strand of NC_087210.1, from coordinate 7,053,965 downwards.
AAACAGACTCATCCACTATTGGAATTGTACTTCACCCTTGCAATTTCCAATACCCGAACTTTCTTTTTAAGTTCTAATTTAATCCTTTCGGGTTTTGGATACTAAGAGACCCCTTCTTCTTTGGATTTTTTCTTCTTTTTAAAAGAGCCATTTAATTATTGTAATATACATTAGCGTAGCCAATAATCGTGCAGGAATGCCATGAAATTAAACACTACGGATGGAACATTATTCTATTCATGTGGAATAGGTCCAGTACGGAAAAATTCACCCTTCTTAAAGAGGTAAGGAACTCGATTTGCGAAATAATGACAGCCATCAGTCTTCGTGTATTGAACCTTCATAGAATCTCTGATGATTGTTATAGCATATAAATCCAATCAGACACACAGATGCATACATGCTCTCGCGCACACACACACAATATATATGTATATATGTGTATGTCTCTCTCCATACACACACACACTCTCATATATATATATATATATATATAATATATATATATATATATATGTATATATATATATATATATAGTATATATATATATATATATATTATATATATATATATAAATATAAGATATATATATATATATATATATATATATATATAAATAATATATATATATATATATTTTATATATATAATATATATATATATTATACATATATATATATATATATATATATATATATATATATATATATATATATATATATATATTCAATATTTGTATATTTATATTTACATATATATATAACAATGATATGAAATATACATTTCCTACAATAATTCTTTTCTGTGTTCTGTAGCAGGCCTAGAAAGAACACTGGGCCCCATGTAAGGATGCATAATGAAAGTACCTTGGACCGCGCTATGGGAAGGTATTAGACTTCCCGTGGGACAGGATTTGCCGTCTAGATCCTCCCTTTTTATTACAGTAATTTTACGGTTTGCGTATATACATACACACACATATACTATATATATATATATATATATATATATATATATATATATATATATATATATATATATATATATGGGGATACAGTCCACAACGATGTAAGATCCTTCTGTAGTTTAAAGTATATATTCCTTGTACAGGAACTTGTAGCTTTCGACCATCAGCTTGTGGTCTTGTTCACTAAACAAGACCACAGCTGATGGTCGAAAGCTAGTTATATATATATATATATATATATATATATATATATATATATATATATATATATATATATATAAGCAGGAACAGGATAGCAGAAGACGTGGTATATTCCAGACATTATTATTTCTTAAAATAAACAAGGCAACAGCCGAGCTTTCGGGAATACATTGTTTTTCCCATCATCAGGGTCACTTATCTATAAAATGATACAAAAAAAGAAACATTAAGAACTGTACTGATTAAGTATATCTAAAAACATTACAATGCTTTAAAATACATAACACAGTATTGTAATGTTTTTAGATATACTTA
>NC_087210.1:7037481-7042481 GCF_015104395.2 Macrobrachium nipponense | reverse complement strand
TAATGGAATTTACGTGAGAAAGCAAATCGCCAAGTACGTGCACGATGGTTTGAGCTTCTACGAAGGTCTGTTGGAGCAAACAGACTTTTAACAAAACCACCGTTCAGAGCGATACGGGATCATGCAGAAAGTAGTGATCCACCATCTATGGCTATGCTTAGACTTACTTCCCGCTCTCTCTAGTCGAGTGGCTCCCATGGAGCTGGCAATAGTGGGAACCCCTCACACTATGATATTTACCTTCCCGCAGTAACAACGAAGAGGTCCACGAAGATGGAGTGTTTTTAAATTTTACTGTACGTGTGTGTGTGTGTGTATGTTTTCATGTTGCATATATTTTTTTCTTTTAGTATTGCTGTTTCGTTTTTATGCTTGTGCATTACCAGTTTTTATGTAATCTTTTGTGTAACAGTACCGTATTCCAGTTTAAAATCAATCACACGATTGGTTTTGAATTTTTTTCTCAATGTGTTTTAATTGTCAGATTTAATGAAGGAAAAAGTTTACTCCGAGACCGGTAGTCATAACTGAATAATTTAGGGGAATCTTGTCCCCCTTTTTTTGATGTATAAGTAATAATGTATTTATATATAGTATATATATATATATATATATATATCTGTATATATATATTATACACACACACACACACACACACACACACACATATATATATATATATATATATATATATATATGATATATATATATTTTTTTTTAAATGTCCGCTTTTCTATAGAATTTCCGTCCAAATCCAAACTTTCGTAATGATGTAACCAGCTTATAAAACTTACATGTAATGAACTTGTATCCTTTGGTAAAGTATATACTGCTCTGAAATTGCTCGATCAGAGCAACTTGAAATGGGAAATCATTCACCCTTTATGTCAAATTGAGTGATATTTCGAACTGGATGAGAGAATCAGTATTCATCTACTTCTTAATCTCTTATGTATATGTATCCATCATAACACATATATGTTTTATATAAGATTTATAAATGAACGTACTGAACTTTTACCCTCATGGTGACAGTTCCTCCGAAATTACTCGTTAGAATAACGTGGAATGTGAGGTCACTCTCTCGTATGCCAAATTGATAATTCGAAATGCATCAGAGAATGAAGTTTCCTTTCCTTATTCTCTCTCTCTCTCTCTCTCTCTCTCTCTCTCTCTCTCTCTCTCTCTCTCTCTCTCGTCGATATACTATTTATTATGTTGTTCTTGCCTTTGAGTGAACACCTATGTTCGTGTAGCTTTTCAATAAATTGGAAAGAAAAGATGGCTCTTCTATCCTTCTCAGCTTGTTGCTTAAATATATTTTTTATTATCTCTACAGGCTAGCTTAAGATCGTAGTTAAAATTAAAATAACCTAAGAATGTTTGAACTTTATTATTTAACTAATTATAATAAATTATACTAATATTATATTATAATATATATTATGAAATATACTCACCTATATATAGAGTTAAAAACTCACTATATCTATAATAATATTATATAGTAACTATATATTAGCCCTCATCTATATACACACACACACACCACACACACACACACACACACACACACACACACACACACTTATCCCCCTCGGTGACAGATTTAACCTCTTGTAGGCTGACTATTTTTTACTTGGAGCGTTTAAGGGTAATGTTCAATACGATGAGAATAAAAGTTTTGTTATATTTTTGTTAATGATGGCATGTAAGTAATAAAAATTGATAATTATCAGTTACATGCATTCATATATTTATTTATTCCTCTTATCCCTGATGACGTTATAATAAGGTCAGGTTGGGTAAACTGAGACTGGGAGTCATGTGTTGAAATACCAACCTTTACGAAAGACCAGGTACAAAGTAATTACATTAACTTACTAAAATTTTTGCCGGTATTTCTTGCTGAAATGGTGATATATCTTATTAAATGTTGAATTCTTGACTCCGTATACTAAAATTAACGTGGTATTGTACTGTGATATTGGCTTGGTTATTTGTATATACGTATATAATATATGTATATGTATCATTTATATATATATATATATTATATATATATATATATATCCAATATATATATATATTATATATGTGTGTACCGTATATACGGAAAGGCGTGCACACAAAAACTATATAGGTATTATTTGTGATCTTGTCTTGAAATTGCGTAATTGGAGATTTTTCTGTATATTGTTGTTAAATTCACAGAAAAAAATGCTTATTTAGTATTTTTACATGCATAGTAGACCGTTTTAACTATATGGGGTGTCCAATTTGGTCTGTTCATCATTTGTATTTTTGTCTTGGAATTGCGTAATCACATTTCATTGTTCATATCAATTTGGATTCAGATAAAAAAAATTGGTATATGTGGCTTTATTTGCAAGATAAGTACATTAATTATTGGTTGTCCAATTTGGTCCGTTGATTATTTGTATTTTTGTCTTGAGATAGCATAATCGGATTATATTGTTCATATCAATGATGGATTCAGAGAATAAATTTATTGTGGTTCTACTTGATAAATAGATACGTTTGTTTTTATGGCTTTCCAATTTGGTATATTTTTTATTGATTTTTTTTCTTGAAATTGCCTTTTCGGATTTTACTGCGCATATCAGAATTGGATTTAGAGAACAAAAATTGCTTGGTTTAGTTTTACATGCAAAGTAGGTACTTTGTAGTAGTTCACAATTTATAAGAAACAGGATTATATATCTCGAATTGGCTGCTAGATCCTACTAGGAGTTTTCCTACCCTTAATGCTTCAATATTTACAGAATTAACCAGAGCCAGTGACTTTCATTTTTGGTTGTGCTCGTGTTTTTAAATTGTGGTCGATTTTTGCATTGACTAAAATTCTGCCCCTGGCTGTTTATATGTTATTCTCTGTTTTTTTTCTTTTATTTATGGCGGCTCCGTTTTTCATGTACTGGTATGTGTTAACCCAGGATTGTTGTGCAAATATGAAATAATATGTAGAGATACATACATATGTATATATATTCAAATGTATATGTAGTATATATATGGGGATACAATCCACAATGATGTAAAATCCTTATGTTGTTTTATAAAATATATATTACTTGTAAAGCTGATGGTCGAAAGCTATATTTTGGTATACGATAAATATATATTTTTATAAAACTACAGAAGGATTTTACATCATTGCGGATTGTAGCCTCATTTACTTGTAGGTACGACAATAGTACCTAGCTTACGTATTGTGTGCGTTTCTGTTTGAGTGCTTTACTGTGTAGAATATTTTGGGGAGATATATATATATATATATATATATATATATATATATATATTATATATATGTATGTATATATACACTATATATGTATATATATATATATACATACCATATATTGTATATATATATATATATAATTTTTTTTTCTTTCAAATGTAAAAGCAATTTGTATTATTCCCGTAGCATGTCCGGAAATTTTAATGCGTGTGTATTTCCATAAAGGACATTGGAGTTAACGAAGAAATTTTGACAAATTGAAAAATTTAGATGTGAAGTGAGACCTTGGGGGAAAAGTTAATTGGAAAATACTTCGTTAATTATTTGAATAGCGTTAATATTTTTCCTTTAGTTGGTGTTATTTTTTATATCTACTTGGAGGGGTGGGGGGCGGTGGTTAGTGCCGTCATTGCACATCAAGCGCGGTACACTGTAGACATTACCTAAGGTTCTTTGCAGCGTTCCTTTGACTCATATCTGGAACCCCTTTCATTCATTTTTACTGCTCCTCCATGCATAGTCTTCCTTCAATCTTACTTTCTACCCTCTTATAACAGTTGTCTTATAGTGCAACTGCGAGGTTTTCCTCCTGTTGCACACTTTGTAACCATTTACTCTCAATTTCCGTTTCATCGCTGAATGACCTCATGGTTCCCACCCCCTTGGCCGTCGGCCTAAATTGTATATTCTATGTTATGTTTACGTATGGAGAAAAAATAAGAAAAAATGTAAATTTCTTTAGTTCATTTTAGAGGCGATCCCATCTCGTCCGCCGTTGATGCGTAATCCCCACTAAATGTAATGCCCCCACCCCCCCCCCCCCCCCCCCCCTCACGTCTGATGAAGAGCCAAACGTCGTTTTCACCTTCCGTAGACTTTTGCAACTTTGAAATCGGTTGGGGTTGCCCGTCATTCCTGCCAATGGCCCCTGTAGGAGATGGATTGACTGGTCCATTGCAAGTCGTACGTGGCCTACATTGGTATGCGCAAGCTAATATTATATGCGTGTATGCATGGATGTGTGTGTATATATATTTGTTCCCACATGATATATAAACCCCAGGTCCTTTACTATAGGAATTATACTTACGGCGTACCTGAAGTAATTCCTATAGTATAGGACTGAGGGTTTGTATAGTTAGGAAATATATAATTAGCTTTCAAAAATTATGATCATATACTATATATATATATATATATATATATATATATATATATATATATATATATATATATATATATATATATATATAAACTATATATTTACTGTTTGTATAAACAGCTTCATTAGTGTTGACAGCATATATATTTGCTTTTTCATGTGTGCGCGTTATTTTTATATGCGTTTCCCTACTCAATCAAATACAGTATTTTTTGAAGACGGTTTGGTCGTGTGGAGAGAATGGGGGATGTCTTTACAAATACACTACTTTGAAGATGGTTGGGTGTTTTATTAAGATAGGGGGGAAGTCATTTCATTGCAAAGACCATATGATTCAGAATTGCTCCGTGGGAAAGTGAGAGAAACTAAGAGAAAGGAACGAATAGTTCAAGTCAATAAGGAATGAGACAGGAGGGAATTCAGCATCCGAAAAAGGAGATGGTGCGTGAATGATGGAGATGATTGGCGCAGTTAGCGTAGCGGGGTTCGACGGACTGCTGTTGAGCATTGTATGTTGATGAAGGGAGTGGCTTTAGTGTTGTAGAAACGTTTTACGTAGGGAGTCCATCCACG